>NC_135235.1:562268260-562568260 GCF_051348905.1 Ranitomeya variabilis | reverse complement strand
TGTGATGAAACCATGTGCTTTCTTTTCTAGAAAGTTTTCGCCTGCTGAGCGCAATTATGATGTGGGTAATCGAGAGTTGTTGGCTATGAAGTGGGCGTTTGAGGAGTGGCGACATTGGCTTGAAGGAGCCAAACATCGCGTGGTGGTCTTGACGGATCACAAGAATCTGACTTATCTCGAGTCTGCCAAGCGGTTGAATCCTAGACAGGCTCGATGGTCGCTGTTTTTCTCCCGCTTCAATTTTGTGGTTTCTTACCTTCTGGGTTCTAAGAATGTGAAGGCTGATGCCCTTTCAAGGAGTTTTGTACCTGATTCTCCGGGAGTTCCTGAGCCGGCTGGTATTCTCAAAGAGGGGGTAATTTTGTCTGCCATCTCCTCTGATTTGCGGCGGGTGCTGCAGGAGTTTCAGGCTGATAGACCTGACCGTTGCCCAGCGGAGAAGCTGTTTGTCCCTGATAGATGGACTAGTAGAGTTATCTCTGAGGTTCATTGTTCGGTGTTGGCTGGTCATCCTGGAATCTTTGGTACCAGAGATTTGGTGGCTAGATTCTTTTGGTGGCCTTCCTTGTCACGAGATGTGCGTTCTTTTGTGCAGTCCTGTGGGACTTGTGCTCGGGCTAAGCCCTGCTGTTCTCGTGCCAGTGGGTTGCTTTTGCCCTTGCCGGTCCCGAAAAGGCCCTGGACGCATATTTCCATGGATTTTATTTCAGATCTCCCTGTCTCTCAGAGGATGTCAGTTATCTGGGTGGTTTGTGATCGCTTCTCTAAGATGGTCCATTTGGTACCTTTGCCTAAATTGCCTTCCTCCTCTGATTTGGTTCCATTGTTTTTCCAGCATGTGGTTCGTTTACATGGCATTCCGGAGAACATCGTGTCGGACAGAGGTTCCCAGTTTGTTTTGGCGGTCCTTTTGTGCTAAGATGGGCATTGATTTGTCGTTTTCTTCAGCTTTCCATCCTCAGACAAATGGCCAAACCGAACGAACCAATCAGACTTTGGAAACATATCTGAGATGCTTTGTTTCTGCTGATCAGGATGATTGGGTGTCCTTCTTGCCGTTGGCTGAGTTCGCCCTTAATAATCGGGCCAGCTCAGCCACTTTGGTTTCGCCTTTTTTCTGTAATTCTGGTTTCCACCCTCGTTTTTCTTCAGGGCAGGTTGAGCCTTCGGACTGCCCTGGTGTGGATTCTGTGGTGGACAGGTTGCAGCAAATTTGGACTCACGTAGTGGACAATTTGACATTGTCCCAGGAGAAGGCTCAACGTTTCGCTGTGTTGGTCCCCGACTTCGTGTTGGGGATTTGGTTTGGTTGTCGTCTCGTTTTGTTCCTATGAAGGTTTCGTCTCCTAAGTTTAAGCCTCGTTTCATTGGTCCTTATAAGATTTCTGAAATTATTAATCATGTGTCATTTCGTTTGGACCTTCCAGCTTCTTTCGCCATCCATAATGTGTTCCATAGGTCGTTGTTGCGGAGATATGTGGCTCCTATGGTTCCCTCCGTTGATCCTCCTGCCCCGGTGTTGGTTGAGGGGGAGTTGGAGTATGTGGTGGAGAGGATTTTGGATTCTCGTATTTCGAGACGGAAACTTCAGTACCTAGTCAAGTGGAAAGGTTATGGTCAGGAGGATAATTCCTGGGTAGTTGCCTCTGATGTTCATGCTGCCGATCTTGTTCGTGCCTTTCATTTGGCTCGTCCGGAGCGGCCTGCAGGCTCTGGTGAGGGTTCGGTGACCCCTCCTCAAGGGAGGGGGTACTGTTGTGAATTCTGTTGTCGAGCTCCCTCCTGTGGTTATGAATGGTACTTCGGCGAGTTCTGTTCATGGACTCCCTCTGGTGGCTGTGAGTGGAGCTGCTGGTTCTGAGATTCCTTCTCCAGCTGATCTCGTTCAGGCCTTGGCTGGCTGCTCTATTTAACTCCACTCAGATCGTTACTTGATGCTAGCTGTCAATGTCCTAGTACTGGTTCAGTTCTCTTGGATCTTTCAGATGACCTGTCTACTTCAGCAAAAGCTAAGTCCCTGCTAGCTTATTTGTTCCCACTGTGTTTTTGTCCAGCTTGCTATCATATTTAATCTTGTTAGCTGGAAGCTCTGGGATGCAGAGTGGCACCACCGCGCCGTGAGTGGTTTCTTTTGCACACTCTGCGTGGTTTTTTGTTAGTTTTTTATGCTGACCGCAAAGATACCTTTTCTATCCTCAGTCTGTTTAGTTCAGTCTGGCCTCCTATGCTGAAACCTATTTCATTCCTGTGTTTGTGACTTCCATCTTAACTCACAGTCAATATATGTGGGGGCTGCCTATTTCTTTGGGGAATTTCTCTGAGGCAAGGTAGGCTGTATTTTCTATCTTTAGGGGTAGTTAGCTCTTAGGCTGTGAAGAGGCGTCTAGGCAGAGTCAGGAACGCTCCACGGCTATTTCTAGTTGTTGTGATAGGATTTGGGGTTGCGGTAAGCAGAGCTCCCACTTCCCAGAGCGCGTCCTGTATTGCTAGTTTGCTCATCTGGTCATTTCTAGTGTTCCTAACCACCAGCCCAACATAACACACAACTCTGCGCTCGCACAAGCGCCGATCAATCTGAATGGCCAGAGACATAGAATCACTCAGACCAGCAGGCGTGGGGAACCCCACCATAACATCTTTAACGGATTCAGAAAGACCCTTTCTGAAAATTGCCGCCAAGGCATCCTCATTCCATTTAGTCAGTACAGACCATTTTCTAAATTTCTGGCAATATGATTCTGCCGCTTCTTGACCCTGACACAGGGCCAACAAGGTCTTCTCAGCATGATCCACTGAAATAGGTTCATCATACAATAACCCAAGCGCCTGGAAAAAGGTGTCTACATTAAACAACGCCGGATTCCCAGGTTCCAGGGCAAATGCCCAATCCTGGGGGTCACCACGCAGCAGAGATATAACAATTTTAACCTGCTGGATGGGATCACCAGAGGAACGGGGTTTCAGAGCAAAAAACAGTTTACAGTTATTTTTAAAGCTCAAAAATTTGGACCTGTCCCCAAAACACAAATCAGGAGTTGGAATTCTAGGCTCTAAAACCGGAGTCTGAACGATATAATCGGAAATACCCTGTACTCTAGCAGCAAGTTGATCCACACGAGAAGCCAATCCCTGAACATCCATACCAGCGCCGAACTCCTGAGCCACCCAGAGGTAAAGAGGGAAGAATAAAAAAAAAACACAACAGACTACAGCCGTGGAATGTACCTATCACTCCCTAGACATCTCGACACAGCCGGAGGACTAATTACCCCTAGAGATAGAAAAGGGAAAACTATCTTGCCTCAGAGAAAATCCCCAAAGGATAGACAGCCCCCCACAAATATTGACTGTGAGAGGAGAGGGAAAAAACATACACAGACTGAAATCAGAATTTAGCAAAGGAGGCCACTTCTAGCTAAATAGAAAGGATAGGACAGAGTACTATGCGGTCAGTATTAAAACACTAGAAAATATCCACCACAGAAAATACAAAATCTCCAAGTCTAACTAAAGATATGGAGGGTATATCTGCATCTCCAGAGATACCAGCTTGGCTAAACAAATCCTTATACAGACCAAGCTGGACAAGACAAAAACATGGAAAAGAACTGAACAATAAGGCCACAGCATGTGGACAGCAAAAATCAAGGCCAGAACTTATCTTTGTTGAAATGAACAGCAAAGCAGGAGAGACCAGGCAGGGATGTGAATCCTCCAGGAACAATGGACAACTGGCACTGACTAAAGGGTCAAGCAAGACTAAATAGCCCAGTCAGAATTGCAAAAAGTGAACACACCTGATAAATGCTGCGATCTAGAGACAGCAGTGCTACCACTTATAACCACCGGAGGGAGCCCAAGAGCAGAATTCACAACACCCGCAGGTGTAAAACCGCAGGTGGAATCCGAACAAAAACCACGGAAAATAAATCCACGGCAATTCCGTAGTAAATCCGCAGTGCGGATTTTCTGCGGATTTACCAAAATCAGTGAGTCAAAATCCGCACACCTTTCCACAACGTGTGCACATACACTTAACATGGGTGCCCAGGGCCATGGACTGGGTCACCGCCGCCGTGACATCCCTTTGAGGACCGGACCCGGTACCAAGTACCCCACGGCCCTGGCGGGCGTTTCCTTTTCACCTCTGTATATTCGAGTGACCTGCCCAGCATGTTTGGCGCTTTATTTGCATCCAATGAACATGCTTGGCTGGCTTGCCAATCACAATAATGCAGGCGCCATCTTTGGAGTGGCATTACTGTGATTGGCTGACCTTCCAGCATCATAGGGACTATTTAGAGGCTGCTGTCGCCATCTTGCGCTCATTGCAGCCGGAAACAGCATAGCCAGAGCGTACTTTCAGCTTAGGGAGAGTGAAAGGAGTGTAGGGAGAGTGATAGAAAGTTATAGTAAGCGTTATTTACTCCAAAAAGCTCTGTTAAGAGTTGAAGATTGTCAAGAGATTACTTGTTTGCTAGTTGGGGATTTAAGTAGGGAGAGATTTAATGGGAGGGAGGGTGAAAGGCAGGCACCTGGGTGTTCTCATCATTGCAAATACATGCTGCAGATCTCTGCTATTTTCCACTGTGTTGTATAGTAGTTAATATTATGAATATACTTTGGGATTAGGGTGAAATGGTGAAATATGAAGAGTTTCATCCATTACCAAAATATAAAAATCAGCTATTTGTAGAGGGAAATAATATTAGGTAGTACCAGCATATACAAATCATTTTTGGGGGAGCTGCATAATATTCCTGTGTAGCAGCCTATAATTTTTTTTTCCACAAAATAATATTCCCCAGTGGCAGCATATAGTGACACTATTTTAAAATCAAATTGCTAAATAATATTCCTCATCTATTGCTTAAAATACCTAATATTTGTCTAGCAGTTGTGCAACCGGCACAATCCGGGTAGAGATAATCATACGTGACCATGTAGCAGGAGACATAATCTTCATGACTCTACATTTAGAGTGTGTCAGCAAGATGAATGAAAGAAAATCATAATTTCCCATTGGTTTTAAAAATAGTGTTTCTATAATTAGCAGTTGTGCGACTGGAGCAATCTGGGCAGAGATAATCTTACGTGACAATTTAGCAGGGGCAATAATCTTCATTACTCCGCATTTGGAGTGTGTCAGCAAGCCGATCTAAAAATAATCATAATTTTCTGTTGGTTTAAAAAATAGCGTATCTTTATCTAGCAGTTGTGTGACTGGCGCAAAGCCTGCAGGGATACCTGTAATTACGTCAGTCTGCTGTTGCCGTGTATAATCAAGCTGCGATCTAAAAAAAATAGCCACACATTGCTAGATACAATAATTTTGTACATAAGACCTTTGTAAGGGTACTTGTGAAAAATAAAGCCAATATTTTTGGGTTTCATAGGCATAACGCATTCAATATGAGAATGGGTGATGTTAAGGGATGTGGATATGGTGGTATCCACCAAGGTTGTGTGACAGATCCGATGGTGACTGCATCTCGTTCTAGGTTCCTGTCATAATTTGGTCAGTGCGCTACACCACTAACGAACCCAAACAAGTGCGAGGATGTTGTGGGTTGGATGGAAGACAAAGGCTCCAGTGTGTTGACAAGCAGCAGCAAGAAGTCTTCCATACGGTCCAGTCTCAGTAGCCAAGAGACTGGGCCTCTGAATCCTCAACCGGGCCCTTCTTCCTCCCACCATCAAGAGTCCCAGGAGACATATGACCCCAAGGCTGGCTACTCTGAGAAACTGTTTACGTTCCCTTGTAATATGTCAAGCCTCTCAACGTGCACCATTAAAGAGAGTCATGAGGAGGTGACGTGCAGTGATGCCCAAACATTTGAGCACCCACGGCCAGGAGAAAGGAACGTTGGGGAAGGTCAATTGATGTCTGAAGAGGTGAAGGATAGTCATGAGGCACCCTTGGGGTAATTTTTGGAAACCTTTGTGCTATAGTCAAATTTCTACTTCCCATCTCTACCTCTTGTAATAACTGCAAAGTGTATTGGGATGTCCCCAACACGTCTTTCAGCGTGTATGGTACAGACACCTTGGGTAATTTTTGGAAAACTTTGCACATTGTGCAATGGTGAAACTTGTACTCCCTATCTCTACCTATTGTAATAACTATATAATCACACACTGATGTCCCAATGATATTCAGCCATATCAATTTTGGGTGAAGTACCCCTTTAATTAATTAATTCCATCACACAATGTTACCAAAACCCATATTAATCATTACTAACACAAGGTACTATAAAAGCGGTAATATTTTATTGAAAATTACAAAAATAAGAAGACAAAAATATGAAAGGTGCTGAGTTATAAAAAATGGGGACACAATGCCATAGGATACCTCAAAGACCAAGCTTATTATGAAAAAAGTTTAAACATAGCTGCCCTAAACATGTTTTTCATTTATGATGCAAAGGAGCACAGCAAATGCAACGTGAAACAAAATACATGTTTTTATGGCTACATAAATGGCTGTAATACCAATGGAGCGGCCCCCAGACGCAGGACGGCGGGGTACTCGGTACCGGGTCTCTTGATTCTGAGGGTGTCACAGTGGCCTGACCCGGTCCGTGGTCCTGCTAAGGGGCGCCCAATAAAAGGTGTAGGTGGTGGTGTAGGTCGCAGTAAATAACGAGGACACAGGGTTGCAGTCTCTTTACCTCTTTACTGAAGGCTTCGGCATCCGCAATCCAGAGCACTGTTAACTGGGCTGGCTGAGACCGGCCGATCCGAAGGCACATCCAGAGTTCCCTTTGCAGGTGGAAATCAGTGCCTACCTACTAGCGCCTGGGTGTTGTAGTACTTACCTGCTGAGCACCATGGGATAGTCCTCACAACTGTCGTGTATGTTTCTGTTCTTTCTCTCCGTCCCCCAGATGATATGGATAGGACGCACACCTATGACGGGGTAGGCCTGGAGTTATTTTATAGGGACCCTAGAGACGCCCCTCTCCCACAATTGCCTCCGTTGTCTTCATTAGGTGATTTAGGTGAGGCAGCCAACCTATAATTAACTGCCCTGCCGTTGGTTTGAAGTAATGCGTGGAGCCCAATACTTCCTCGGCGTTCCGGCCACCGGCTATGCGCCTCAGTAGGATGTTGCCGATCTCGGGGCAGACTCCTACTGGTTCTTTCACCTTTGTGCTGTTATCTCGTTTCTCACTTCTCCACAATAAACCTTGCTTCTTGTCCTTTCTTAAGACACCGTCGCAATGAAGTGCAGGCGCGGTTCCGTAACGATCCGTCCTTTTCGCTAGGCCTCTGTCAGGATCCCACCCCTGATAGGGACCCCCCTGAATCTTCCTCTTCTCTCACTAGGTGTTGCCTGGGCAAAACCCAGTCAGCTTTCCCCCTAACTTCCTATCCAGCCCCCAGTTTTACCAGATTGTGAGGAGTGGCCTAATACATAGAACCATTTGCTCCCCCTGGTGGCCAGAGTGTGAAGTGTAATGTGTGACTGTGATACCTGGTCAGGTGAACTCCTTAAGTGCCATCAGACGTACCATCACTCCCCTTAGTGGCGGAGCGACAGTACTGCAATGACCAGGACTCTGGGGCGCTGCACCAACATGCCATATATAAAGTGCCTAAACACTCATTATTAAGTAGCAAATAGAATGTGCAAACACTGCTGTCCTACTGAATAAGTATATATAAAGTGCAAATAAGAAAGAGGACATACAATACCTATGAAAGTGTATACATGTGGATACCCTGGGCGTCCCTCTGCCCCAAATCTAAAAAAATCATAATTTTCTATTGGTTTAAAAAAATAGCGCATCTTTATCTAGCAGTTGTGTGACTGGCGCAAAGCCTGCAGAGATACCTGTAATTACGTCAGCCTGCTGTTGCCGTGTATAATCAAGCTGCGATCTAAAAAAAATTGCCACACATTGCTAGATACAATAATTTTGTACATAAGACCTTTGTAAGGGTACTTGTGAAAAATAAAGCCAATATTTTTGGGTTTCATAGGCATAACGCATTCAAGATGAGAAAGGGTGATGTTAAGGGACGTGGATATGGTGGTGTCCACCAAGGCTGTGTGACAGATCTGAAGGTGACTGCATCTCGTTCTAGGTTCCTGTCAAAATTTGGTCAGTGCGCTACAACGCTAACGAACCAAAACAAGTGCGAGGATGTTGTGGGTAGGATGGAAGACAAAGGCTCCAGTGAGTTGACAAGCAGCAGCACGAAGTCTTCCACACTGTCCAGTCTCAGTACCCAAGAGACTGGGCCTCTGAATCCTCAACCGGGCCCTTCTTCCTCCTACCATCAAGAGTCCCAGGAGATATATGACCCCAACACTGGCCACTCTGAGGAACTGTTTACGTTCCCTTGTAATATGTCAAGCCTCTCAACATGCACCATTAAAGAGAGTCATGAGGAGGTGAAGTGCAGTGATGCCCAAACATTTGAGCACCCACGGCCAGGAGAAAGGCACATTGGGGAAGGTCAATTGATGTCTGAAGAGGTGAAGGATAGTCATGAGGCACAGTTGGGGTAATTTTTGGAAACCTTTGTGCTATGGTCAAATTTCTACTCCCCATCTCTACCTCTTGTAATAACTGCACAGTGTATTGGGATGTCCCCAACACGTCTTTCAGCGTGTATGATACAGACACCTTGGGTAATTTTTGGAAAACTTTGCACATTGTGCAATGATGAAACTTATACTCCCTATCTCTATATATTGTAATAACTGCAAAATGTATTATGAGGTCCGCATCGCGGTCTTTTTCAGCATGTATGACACCGGGGTAATTTTTGGAAACCTTTGTATATTGTGCATTGATCAAATTTCTACTCTCAATCTCTATATATTCTATTATTATAAGTTTTCTTTATTGTGTTGCCCTTCTCATGATCTCTTTAAGCGTGTTTCTGGTATCTGGTAGCCTGATGGGGTTTTTTTTGGTCTGCATTTGGTCATTTTTTAACATAAATGCATTAATATGCGCCACACAATTCTTCATGTTTCAACCTTATACAGAATAATAATATGAGTAATGAAACATGCTCTCTATATATGCTGCTAGTTTGAAAATCTTACCCACACATCCCTTTATAAAGGTAAATTCGACATAATACCTCTGTAAGCATATGCTATATACTGCTCATATACGCAGCACCCCAGTAGGTGGGTGGAACGCCCAGGTACAAAATATGTGTCTGACGGTAAAACCACTGGCCCTTCCCCTGTGTTATGTCATTCCCACACTGCTGTCCAGGAAGGCGGCCCTGAGGCCTTCTGTCCACAACCTGCAGTTGCACAGACACAACAATCAGCAACCATGTCCAGTTTGTTGTCCCAGCGCAGCATTCAGTTGTCCCTTGTCAGCATATATTAGATAGTTAGATAGGGCATACATATTCGTTAGCAATTTACATTGTCTGGTGGTGAACAAAGACCATTGCTGACTTTTCCAGGCTCCTAAATGAGACATGTGTCTCTTTATGAAACTGTTGCTTCCCTTACATTTACTAAATTTGGGTCCTTACGAAAAAAAAAAATGGTGGTGGGGTATTGGCCAGTTTTTGTATATTTTAAGCACATTTGAGAGACTGGGCTAATATGCTCCGCAGACCTATTCAGGTCGCTGCCTTACACATATTGGAATATGGTCATTGCCACGCTAAGGCCTTTACTTGAGCTCTGCCTGTCACCTGAGTATACACTCCTACACTCCACAGATCTTGTCACTCTCTGGGACATATCCTGTAATTACTCCATTGTTGCTTAAAACCATGCAAGAAAAACATTCTGCCTGGTTGGGTAGTTTCCAGAAGGAGTGCGTAGGCTTGTGCAGATTGGTCAATGGCACTCCTGGCTCTTTTCCTTGAGGAGGCTGCTTCCAAGTAAAATGAGGCTTGTACATATTCCTGACATGGGTTTCAGACCTGACAGACTGACCACAATACAGGCTCTCGCTTGCATACACTGTATTCCGAATTTAATTCTAATCCTTTTGTTGTCTGACATTGATCATACAACTCACCTAATTCCTATATTATTTTCACCTGCTATGACGGTGGTTCCATTGGGATCCGGTGTCAAAAATGAACTGTGGACCTCACAAATCACAGGTTTCACAGAACCTGGTGGCCCTCTGAAAATTAAATTTGAGGGCCACATAATGACATGGTGGTGGACATGGTGGTGGTGGCAGGCAAAGCCCAAAATTCAAATGAGCATGTTTGAAATGGCATTGTAAAGGGATGATGAATATGTATTCCACTATCTTGCTAACTATTTG
This sequence comes from Ranitomeya variabilis, assembly GCF_051348905.1. NCBI lineage: Eukaryota > Metazoa > Chordata > Amphibia > Anura > Dendrobatidae > Ranitomeya > Ranitomeya variabilis. The sequence goes on along the minus strand of NC_135235.1, from coordinate 562,557,989 downwards.
GCATGAGGGAGGGTGCCACCTGAGGGCCCTTACCAAAACTCAGGTTTCACGGCACCTGCTGGTGGAGCGCCCCCACGCATAAGGGCAGTGGGGTACTCGGTACCGGGTCTGTCTTTCTCGGTTCTGGGGATGTCACGGTGGCCCGACCCGGTCCGTGGCCCTTCGAGGGGCACCCAATTAAAGGTGTAGTTGTTTGTACGGTGTTCGTGACGCCACCTGTGGTGTTCGGTCAGGGTGACCGACGCTGCTAGGGGTCCGCTGGGGTGATGGAATGGCAGCTAGATGGTGTACCTTCCCACAGGTGAAGTATATCCCCAGGGCTTCCCAGATGTGTAGATGGTGATGGTGGACGTCGTAAGGTGCAAGGAATAACGAAGACACAAAGGTTTCAGTCTCTTTACCTTTTACTCAAGACTTCAGCATCCACAGTCCAGAGTACTGTTCACAGGGCTGGCTGAATCCGGCCGGTCCGAAGGCACATCCAGAGTTCCCTTCGCAGGTGGAAATCAGTAGCCTTCCTACTAGCGCCTGTGTGTTGTAGTACCTCCCTGCTGAGCACCACGGGATAGTCCTCACAACTTTTGTGGATGTTCCTGATGTTCTCTCTCTCTCTGTCCCCCAGATGATATGGATAGGACAACCCGTATGACGGGGTAGGCCTGGAGCTATTTTATAGGGACCATAGAGACGCCCCTCTCCCACAATTTGAATCCGTTGTCTTCATAGGTATTAAGGTCGGGCAGCCAACTTGGAATTAACTGTCCTGCCGGTCTCTGAAGTAATGCGTAGAGCCTATTACTCCCTCGGTGTTCCGGCCATCGGCTACGCGCCTCAGAAGGATGTTGCCGGTCTTAAGGCAAGACTCCTCCCGGTATTATCTCCTTGTGCTGTGATCTCGTTTCTCACTCTCCACAATATACTTCGCTTCGTGTCCTTTCTTAGGATGCTGCCGCAATGAAGTGCAGGCGCAGCTCCATAACGTTCTATCTCGTGCTTGGCCTCTGTCAGGATCCCACCCCTGACAGAGCCCCTCTGTCTGCAGCTCAGATGTTCCTCCTTCTCCCCCTGTCTGCCTGACAGGTCTTCTCTGGGTCAAACCCAGGTAGCTTTCTGACTAACTTCCTATCCAACCCACCAGTTTTACCCGTGTGTGAGGAGTGGCCTAGTAGATAGAACCTTTGCTCCCCCTGGTGGACTGGAGTGTGAAGTGTAGTGTGTGACTGTGATACCTGGTCAGGTGAACTCCTTTAGTACAATCAGACGTAACATCACTCCCCCTGGTGGAAGAGCAACATTACTGCAACGACCAGGACTCTGGGGCGCTGCACTGGCACTAGGCAAACTGTAAGTGAGGGCTGCATAATGACATGGCGGTGGACATGGTGGTGGTGGGCAAAGTCCAAAATTCAAATGGGAATGTTTGAAACGGCATTGTAAAGGTATGTGGAATATGTATTCCACTATCTGTCTAACTATTTGGCATGAGGGAGGGACCTCCCAAATGTAGGAGTGAGAGCCCTCACAAATGTTAAAGGAAAAACTAAAGCCAAAACGTTCCGTGTGAACATATGCTAAAGGGGAGGCATAATTTTTTTTTTATTTATTTTTATTTAGCGTTATATATATGTAATTATGAAGGAAAAAAATGTTTCTTAGCATTTTTCCTTTAAAAAAATTTTGGTTTGGTTTGTTAGGTCTTTTTAAAAATCTGTAATACCGGCACAATAGTCTGACATTATTCCCAGATACCATATGTGAGTCAGAAAGGCATGCAGGCATCTTCTCAATGCTGCTCCCATTTAGTTTCAGCTCTTTCTCATCCATTTCTGCTTTTTCTCATGCCCACAGACCTGGTTGTTGTGTCCAGCAGAAAAAATATTCGGCTTTCCCATTTACTTGCATTGGATTCGTTATTCGGTACAAATACATGGATATTTGAAATTATTTGTGCCGATTTTTCGGAATCCGAATATTTGATCATCACTACTTATATTCTAATCTGCATCAAAGATGGATGGATGTATGAATGGAAGACAATGTTCATCACCCACTATATTCTCTATAATATCTAGTGATGCCTTTCGGATTATGCAATGTATCGGCTGTGTTCCATCCGTTTGTAGATGAGATCTTTCTTGATATCCTTTATCACTATGCCTTAGTCTATCTGGATAACATTTCAATCTTCTCCAGAGACTTGGTCTCTCAACGCCTTCATGTCCGCTCTGTTCTAATAAGACTGCAACAAAACCACCTCTATGTGAACTTGAAGAGATGTCTGTTTGAGAGACAAGAATTGCCATTCTTAGGCTACATCATCTCTTCTGGTGCTCTTCGTTTGGACCCAAAGTTTATGTCATATTGTAATGGCCACAACTAGTTGGTCTCAAGGCCATCCAAAGATTCCTTGGCTTTGCTAATTATTACTGCCACTTTATTAAAAACTACTCTTAAGTGGTTGTTCCACTGACAGCCCTATCTCACTAAGATGCTAATTCCCATAACTGGTCATAATCAGTGGTTCAAGCCTTTTAAAAACTCAAGTCTTGTTTTTTTACTGCTCCAGTCCTGAATCATCCTGATGTAGACAGACCGTTCTTCGTTGAAATGGATGCCTCTTCTTATCGGTCAAGAAACAGTTATCTCGAAAAAAAATTTCTAGATCAAGAGATCATCTATGAGGATTTCCTCCAGCAGAGCAGTATTACTCTATCTGTGACCTTGAACTCTAAGCCATAAAAATGTGCTTTAAGGAATGGCAACATATTCTTGAAGTTCCCAGTAACTATAAATACTGACCACAAAAAACATGGAGTATTTTCAATCTGCTCATAGGTTGAATCCCCGCCAAGGTAGATGGTCACTCTCTTTTTCTCATGAATGATTTCCTCCTTACCTATCACCCTGCTGAGCAAAACTGCAGGACTATCCAGATCCTTTGATGCTGCTAATGATCCGCCCTCACATGTAATTGAGCCTGAATGTATCACTGCTGCCATCTCTGCTTCTTCCAATTCACGATCTAAGGAATGTTCTTTGGTTTCACTGTGGCGGGAAGTCTTATCCTCAGCTCATTCATCCCTACTCTGTAGTCACCCAGGAGTTAAACATTCCATCAAACTTTTATCCCATTTTTACTTGTGGCTCAAATGCAGACAAGCAGTCCAGGCGTTTACAGCATCTGCCCTCAGTGTGCACAGTTCCAACCTTCTCGTCTAGTGCCTCTCGGACGTCTACCTATTCCAAAACAGCCTTGGACTTTCACCTCTATAGACTTTGCTACTGATTTTCCTGAAGCGCAGGGACTCACTACTATCTGGGTTATAGTGCACCAATTCTCTAAAATATTTTGTTTTGTGCCTTTACCAAGCCTCCCATCCACTCCTCAGTTGGCTCAAATGTTTTTTTTAAAGAAATGTTCTGGTTCCATGGTCTTTCAGCTGAAATAGTTTCTGACCGTGACAGCTTGTTTCCAGATTATGGAAAGCACTGTGCAAGAACTTAAAATTGTGTTCTCCTTAGCTTATCAACCCCACAGTTATGGGCAGATTGGAAGAATTGATCAGTCCATGGAACAGTATTTACACAATATTCTCCAACTCCCACCAAGATAACTGGCCATACCAGCTTCTTTTGGCTCAATTTGTGCACAAGAACTCTGATTCAGAGTCTTCTGGAAACTCTCCATTTGTTACTGTGTTTGGCCAAGAACCTCGTTTCTTGCTGCCTATTCCATCTAAAAGCCTACTTCCTGTTGAGGACAGCATCTATCAGGACATTAATAACATCTGACTGAGGAACAAGCTAATTAAGCTGCTGCTGCAAGAGGTAAGAAGAGTGCTGATACAGTGGGGCAAAAAAGTATTTAGTCAGTCAGCAATAGTGCAAGTTCCACCACTTAAAAAGATGAGAGGCGTCTGTAATTTACATCATAGGTAGACCTCAACTATGGGAGACAAACTGAGAAAAAAAAATTCAGAAAATCACATTGTCTGTTTTTTTATCATTTTATTTGCATATTATGGTGGAAAATAAGTATTTGGTCAGAAACAAACAATCAAGATTTCTGGCGCTCACAGACCTGTAACTTCTTCTTTAAGAGTCTCCTCTTTCCTCCACTCATTACCTGTAGTAATGGCACCTGTTTAAACTTGTTATCAGTATAAAAAGACACCTGTGCACACCCTCAAACAGTCTGACTCCAAACTCCACTATGGTGAAGACCAAAGAGCTGTCAAAGGACACCAGAAACAAAATTGTAGCCCTGCACCAGGCTGGGAAGACTGAATCTGCAATAGCCAACCAGCTTGGAGTGAAGAAATCAACAGTGGGAGCAATTAGAAAATGGAAGACATTCAAGACCACTGATAATCTCCCTCGATCTGGGGCTCCACGCAAAATCCCACCCCGTGGGGTCAGAATGATCACAAGAACGGTGAGAAAAAAATCCCAGAACCACGCGGGGGGACCTAGTGAATGAACTGCAGAGAGCTGGGACCAATGTAACAAGGCCTACCATAAGTAACACACTACGCCACCATGGACTCAGATCCTGCAGTGCCAGACGTGTCCCACTGCTTAAGCCAGTACATGTCCGGGCCCGTCTGAAGTTTGCTAGAGAGCATTTGGATGCTCCAGAGGAGTTTTGGGAGAATGTCCTATGGTCTGATGAAACCAAACTGGAACTGTTTGGTAGAAACACAACTTGTCGTGTTTGGAGGAAAAAGAATACTGAGTTGCATCCATCAAACACCATACCTACTGTAAAGCATGGTGGTGGAAACATCATGCTTTGGGGCTGTTTCTCTGCAAAGGGGCCAGGACGACTGATCCGGGTACATGAAAGAATGAATGGGGCCATGTATCGTGAGATTTTGAGTGCAAACCTCCTTCCATCAGCAAGGGCATTGAAGATGAAACGTGGCTGGGTCTTTCAACATGACAATGATCCAAAGCACACTGCCAGGGCAACGAAGGAGTGGCTTCGTAAGAAGCATTTCAAGGTCCTGGAGTGGCCTAGCCAGTCTCCAGATCTCAACCCTATAGAAAACCTTTGGAGGGAGTTGAAAGTCCGTGTTGCCAAGCGAAAAGCCAAAAACATCACTGCTCTAGAGGAGATCTGCATGGAGGAATGGGCCAACATACCAACAACAGTGTGTGGCAACCTTGTGAAGACTTACAGAAAACATTTGACCTCTGTCATTGCCAACAAAGGATATTTTACAAAGTATTGAGATGAAATTTTGTTTCTGACCAAATACTTATTTTCCACCATAATATGCAAATTAAATGTTAAAAAAACAGACAATGTGATTTTCTGGATTTTTTTTCTCAGTTTGTCTCCCATAGTTGAGGTCTACCTATCATGTAAATTACAGACGCCTCTCATCTTTTTAAGTGGTGGAACTTGCACTATTGCTGACTGACTAAATACTTTTTTGCCCCACTGTATATACAGCCAACCTGTTCCCAACATCGCTCTAGGATATAAGGTATGTCTTTCCACTACAAACATCCATTTGAAGACTCATTGCAACGCTGGCTCTCAAGCTCATTTGTCCATTCCAAATTCAGTGACTAAACCCTGTCACCTTCCATCTTAAGCTACTTCCTACTCTGAAAATCCCTAATTCCTGTTATGTTTCTCTACTATGTCCTTTGGTCCTGAATAGACTCTCCTCTGGTCAAGACAGTTCCTGCTTCTACCTCTGTCCGGACACGGAGTATGAAATGCTAGACTGTAAGAAGATCAGTGTGAATCTCTTCTACTTGATAGACTTGATATGTTCCGGAAGAGTGATGCTGGGTGCCCAAAAAGGACATAAATGCTCCAATCTTGCTCAAACGATTTCATTCTTAGCTTCCTCTTTCTACTATCACTGACACATCTGGAAGGGGCCCCAAAAGTGGGGGGTACATTTACACACCTGTCCCAGGTATCCCCTGGGCTCACTGCACTCTTTTGTGCTCCATGTCAGGTTTTGCAAGTTGCCCTGTGTGGATCAGTGACATCATCTCACTTATACTATTTGAGGCCCATTGAGAGCAACACCTGTATTTTCGGATTAAAACTATAGTCCTATGTTTGGTCTGCTACACTTTCTGTGCTTTATGTGGTTGTTTTCATCCCTACTGGATTCCAATTCATCTGTCGTGCTGCCCACATGCCTTCCTGATTGCTGCATCAACGCCTTGGGACTGTGTGTCGCCTGGACCTGAGGCTTAGAGAATCAACCTTGCCAGCTTAGCTTAACACCAGGTACATTATTCTCTGAAATGCTCCAGTGGTTGGGGCAGCATAAATTGCCTGACAGATTCCTTTTAATATTCAGAAACACGAGTGTCCAAGTCAGTCTTCAAAAGCCTTGACTCATAATGTCACTGTAGATCACTAGACAACTTGTGAAGCCCGCCATGCAGCACAGCATATATTGGCAGTCATAGGGAAAAGAAGCAGAACAAAACAACTGATTTGGCAGCTGGTCAGTTGTAGTCTAGGGTGGTATATCCTTGAAGGGTCACACAACCCTCCAAGTCAAACGGTATCCTGACTGTTACGTACTTGGATTAAATCATCAGGATCATTGTCAGTCTGCCCTGGGTTTTCTTGGTGCAGAATAATGCCAGACCTCATGTTTGGCCAGTTCCTGAATGAAGGTAGTACTGATTTCATTGACTATTCCTCATATTCCTCAGACCTCAGTCCAACTGTGAACCTCTGAAACATTATGTACCAGTACTGCCAAGTAGCGCCACAGCCTGTCTGGGAGCTCACTGATGTCCCTATTCAGGTCTGAGAGGAGATCCTCCAGGACACCATCCGTTTTCTCATCAAGGAGCATGCTAATACACTTTCAGGAGTGCATACAGGGACAGTACTGAATCACGTCATGAATTGCAGTCATAAAATTCATTCAAATTGTATCCACCAGTGATTTTAAATATTGTTTTCAGGAGATTTAGAATTTAGCCCTCAATTGTTTGTTTATTTTAGTATTCATTGATCACTGATACATCATTTTGTTCTTAAAACAAGTAAAGCTCTTTCGTTTACCAAGATGCAATGTGTGACGCAAGTGTTCACTTACTTTTTTGAGCAATGTGTAGATATATATGCAATGGGAAAAATAAATATTTGATACATTGTTGATTTTGCTAGTTTTCCTACCAAGAATGGAGAGGTCTGTAATTTTTATTGTAGGTACACTTCAACTGTGAGAGACAGAAACTTAAAAAAAAACAAGAAAATCACATTGTATGATTGTTAAATAATAACTAATTTGCATTTTATTGCATGAAATAAGCATTTGATACAATAGAAAACCAGAACTTAATATTTGGTACAGAAACATGTGCTTGCAAATGCAGAGGTCAGATGTTTCCTGTAGTTCCTGACCAAGTTTGCACACAGTGCAGCAGGAATTTTGGCCCACTCCTCCATATAGATCTCTGTATCTTTCAGGTTTCGCATCTGTCACTGGGCAACATTGAATTTCAGCTCCCTCCAAAGATTTTCTATTGGGTTCCAGTCTGAAGATTGGCTAAGCCACTCCAGGACCTTGAAATTCTTCTCAAGGAGCCACTCCATAGTTGCCGTGGCTGTGTGTTTCAGGTCATTGTCATGCTGGAAGACCCAGCCACAACCGAACTTCAATGCTCTTACTGAGGGAAGGAGATTTTTGGCCAAAATCTCTTGATACATGACCCCATCCATCCTCCCTTCAATACGGTGCAGTCATCCTGTCCCCTTTGCAGAAAAGCACCCCCAAAGTATGATGTTTCCCCCCCATGCTTCATAGTTGGGATGGTGTTCTTAGGGTTGTACTCTTCCTTTTTCTTCCTCCAAATGTAGCGAGTGGAGTTGATAACAAAAAGTTCTATTTTTGCCTCATCTGACCACATGACCTTCTGCCATGCCTCCTCTGGATTATCCAGATGGTCATTGGTAGACTTCAAACGGGTCTAGACATGTGCTGGCATGAGCAGGGGAACCTTGTATGCCCAGCAGGATTTTAATCCATGATGGCGTAGTGTGTTACTAACAGTAATGTTTGAGAGAGTGGTCCCAGCTCTCTTCAGGTCATTGACCTAGTCCTCCTGTGTAGTTGTGGGCTGATTCCTGACCTTTCTCAGAATCATCCTTACTCCACGAGGCAAGATCCTTCATGGAACCCAAGACTGAGGAAGATTGACAGTCATCTTATATTTTTTTCACTTTCTAACAATTATGCCACCAGTTGTTGCTTTCTCACCAAGCTGCTTGCCTATTGCCTTGTAGTCGATCCCAGCCTTATGCAGGTTTACAATTTTGTCCCTGGTGTCTTGTAACAGCTCTTTGGTCTTGGGCATGGTGGAGAGGTTGAAGTGTGATTGATTGTGTGGACAGGGGTGTTTTATACCCTTACCACATGTATACGTGCAATAAAATGCAATTTACTTATTTAAAAATCATACAATGTGATTTTCTGTTCTTTATTTTTAGATTCTGTCTCTCACAGTTGAAGTATACCTACAATAAAAATTAAAGACCTCTCCATTCCTTGTAGGTGAGGAAACTTGCAAATTCATTGCAAAATCGGCTGTGAATCAAATACTTATTCCCGTATATATATATATATATATATATATATATATATATATATATATATATATATATATATATATATATATATAATAAAAAGTGAAATTGGAACAGCACAATGCTCACCGGTGGGTGCCTGGCCTCCTGGGTCGAGTGGTCCACTCCTCCACCCAAATGTATACAAAAAGAGCAAAAGAATTTTTATATATATAATATATATATATATATATATATATATATATATATATATATATATACATATATATATACATATATATATATATTGGTCTGTACTGTCACGGGTTTACCGCGACGGAGAGGAGCCAGAAGACCGCAACGTCTGATTTCTCCTTCTCCTGCATTGGTTAGAAGCACTTCACCTTGGTTTTAAAAGGTGTAAATTTCTTTGGGCAGTGCAGGGGTTAATCTGCTCAATTGAGAGTTCATGGAAGCTTTCCTGTATTAAAGGGAACCTGTCACCCCCAAAATCGATGGTGAGCTAAGCCCACCAGCATCAGGGGCTTATCTACAGCATTCTGTAATGCTGTAGATAAGACCCCGATGTATCCTAAAAGATGAGAAAAAGAGGTTAGATTATACTCACCCAGGGGCATTCCCCGCTGCGGTCCGGTCCGATGGGTGTCGCGGTCCAGTGTGGCGCCTCCCATCTTCACCAGATGACGTCCTCTTCCTGTCTTCACGCCGCAGCTCCGGCACAGGCGTCCTTTGTCTGCCCTCTTGAGGGCAGAGCAAAATTACTGCAGTGCGCAGGCGCCTGGCCTCTCTGACCTTTCCCGACGCCTGCGCACTGCAGTACTTTGCTCTGCCCTCTACAGGGCAGACAAAGGACGCCTGCGCCGGAGCTGCGGCGTGAAGACAAGAAGAGGACGTGATCATAAGAAGATGGGAGGCGCTGTACCGGACCGCGACGCCCATCGGATCAGACCACCCGCCCAGGTGAGTATAATCTAACCTCTTTTTCTCCTCTTTCAGGATACATCAGGGGCTTATCTACACCATTACAGAATGCTGTAGATAAGCCCCTGATGCAGTGGGCTTAGCTCACCTTCCATTTTGGAGGTGACAGGTTCCCTTTAAGGCTCTCGGCTGTGCACTGTTAGCCATTCCCATCTCCTATATAAACTGAGTCCTGGCTAGCACTCATTGTCAGACATAGCTTTTGCTGCATGGTTGGAGGTTGCTGATGCAAGTGGTTATTTGAGTAGGCGGTTGGTGGATTTATCTGTGACTGTTGATAGGTTTTGAGTTTGTGAAAATTCCCTTTCTTCTCCTAGTTTGGTTTAAGCCCATCCTCCACTCCCCGATGCATTCCTCTGTATTATGTGTAAGTATATTTGTATGTTTGGTATTTCATTATCCTTGTTCGTATTACCTTGTTAATCTGGTTTGTGTATTAGAGTACACTACTACTCCCCTCTTCCCTGGGTGATGGAAGGGTACAGACTGATGGCGGAAGGTCGTGACATGTACATAGTGAATCATGTGACAACTACTGCTCATTTAGGAGGATTGTGGCCCACCGGTGGATTCACCTGTTGCCCTGTGGGCCTGTCGGAGCCACTCCCCCTCTCTCTCTCTATATATATATATAAATAAATATATATCTTTATAGAAAATGATTTATCCTTTTTTTTTTTTACAATTATGTTAAATCCCTCTTTAACCAAGCTGTTTTATTTTCTTCTTACTCTGTGTAGGTAACAGGTCTGTTGGAATGAACAAAACTAATTCTACACCCCATGCAAAACCAAGTCCTCTAAATGTTAACTTTGTGTCTAGACACACTCAACATTAAAGTCTTTAATGGTGTCTGAGGGTGCAAAAATTTACACAGAAGCATGGTGAATGAAAACAAGTACCCAAGGCTGAACCACCACTTTGGGATGGGTTATGCAGATGACATCCAAATGAAACAGAAGTCACCTCATCAACACAGATTCAATGGAGGGTGTGTGGTGATGGAGGTGAGGTTACATCACAGTTTGTGGGTGGAGAACTATATATGGCTGATTAGTCATGAAGTGGTTTACCAGGTATAACTTACACTAGTCTATAAATGGACTAAAATAACTATATGACAAGTCCTACCCCACTTTAAGGCCAAAATTCCACATTCTAGGTCCATGTTTACAGAATTTGTGGTTGTGTTACAGTAAAGTCTAGGGTCAACCATCAAAGACCTCAAGCTTATTGCTAACCACTATTTTAGAGTAGACATGGTTATATTTATTACATGTAATTGTCTCACCTCATATAAAACAATCATTTTTTGTGATTTGTAGCTATTATAAGAATTTTTTGTAGATGGATTAGCAAGATGTTGAATAAAATGCATTTTTAAATTTAAACCACGAATACGAAATTATGGTGAATTATAGAAGAATTTACAATGGTGCTTGAAAGTTTGTGAACCCCTTAGAATTTTCCATATTTCTACATAAATATGACCTCTAATCCTACATCCGATTTTAACACAAGTTTTTCTCTACTTTTAGGACTTGTGAAAATTAGATTTAGTTTTAAGTCAAAATTATTTAGACATGGAAAATTCTGAAAGGTCGTCAAACTTTCTTGAAATTATTTTTATTAATTTTATAGTTAAGGGTTCCAATACACACATAAGGAAATATACACATAAATAGTATATGTAACAAGAAAAATGGGAAGAAAAGGGAAGGGAGAAACAGAATGCAGATTGGAGGGACATAGGAACATAAATACTGTAAATACATATACATAAAAGGTCAACCGAACCTATTGCATCTTATACAATATTTGCAGAAAAAAAAAACCTTAAACTCTATTCGATCATAAAATAAATGGTATAGATTCACAACTATACATATTTTGATCATATGTTTTATTTTTAAGGACTACTATTTATGAGGATATATCGCGTTCCATATGGACCGTTTCAAGACGTAACTTGAAAATGAGTTATTACATATGTATTATTGCATATTATTATTATTATTATTATCCATAATTCTGCCTATAACTTCTGTAACTGAGGGAATACGTTTCCTTTTAGACAACAATAACAGCTATATTTCCAAGAAAATTTGTATTATTATTATAGATCTTAGTTTAAGTGGAAAATCATCTATTGTCTGAGCTATGATGGCCAATTGAGGAGTAGGTGGAATATCTATGTCACATATTTTAATAATCATCTCAAAAACCTCTGCCCAAAGAGAAGAGATTAACAAACAGTCCCATAGTATATGTAAAAGAGTGCTTCAGTTCAATTCAGACTGTTTGGGAAATATTCCATGAAGTTTTGCTGGGGTACAATACCATTCTGTCATGCTTTTATAATATGATTCTTGTAAGTTTGCATTGGATGAATTTTTAAAGGAAATTTTCATCACTTTTTGCCATGTGTCAGCTGAAAATTTGGTGCCCAAATCCTTTTCACACTCCAACATATATTTCTGTTTTCAGGTTCCCAAAGTTTCAAGCTGTATTGCTAATGTGGTTTCCTTAAAAAAATCAAAAAAGTTTCTATACTAAAATGTAAAGCACATGATCCAGTTCTCTAGTTTTTGTTGTATGTAAAATATGTTATAGCTGATGTTTTGTAGTATTTTATCCCCATGTTTTTATAGATCGGACACTTTATTAACCTCTTAATGACTGTCGATATGCCTTTTAATGGCGGCAGTTAAGGGTACTTATTCCTCAGCGCCGCTTTTTAACGGCGCTGAGAAATAAGGTTATAGCGCCCCCCAGCATCGAAAAATCTCAGGGGTCTCGGCTACCAGGTGTAGCCGAGGCCCAGGAGGACATGATTCGGATTGTTTTTTACTGTCCCCAGTGTTGTGATCATCGTTATTCACAGAATAAAAAACAGTCCGATTTCCCATTTACTTCTCTTTCCTCCGATATGATCTAGCCCCCCCCAGGTACCTCTGGCACCTCCTATATCCCCCGGTTCTGTCCCGCGACCCTTGGCATCTTCTTCTGGGAAAAAAATGGCAGGCGCATGCGCAGATCTGCCAGCTGGCACCCTGCAATAATAGGAGATTTTTCTTATTGGTTCATTTTGATCACTGTGATAGACCCTATCACAGTGATCAAAATAAAAAAAAATAGTAAATCAAACCCCCCTTTATCACCCCCTTAGTTAGGTAAAAATAAATAAATAATAAATAATAAATAAATAAATAAAACAATGTTTTTTTCCATTAGGGATAGGGTTGGGGTTAGAGTTAGGGTTGTGGTTAGAGCTAGGGTTACGGTTGGGCTAGGGTTAGTGTGGGGCAAGGGTTAGGGTTGGGGTTAAAACTAAGGTTAGGGTTGGGGCTAGGGTTAAAGCTAGGTTTAAGGTTGGGCTAGGGTTAGCGTTGGTGCAAGGATTAGGGTTGTGTTGGAGTTACATAGTTACATAGTTACATAGTTAGTAAGGCCGAAAAAAGACATTTGTCCATCCAGTTCAGCCTATATTCCATCATAATAAATCCCCAGATCTACGTCCTTCTACAGAACCTAATAATTGTATGATACAATATTGTTCTGCTCCAGGAAGACATCCAGGCCTCTCTTGAACCCCTCAACTGAGTTCGCCATCACCACCTCCTCAGGCAAGCAATTCCAGATTCTCACTGCCCTAACTGTCATGGTTCTCAATGGCAAGAGACCGTAGTAAAGCATACAAAAGGACTAGCTCTTGGAAGATGGGAACTCGAGCTGACTGTGAGCTAAACCTACCGCACAACTAACAGTGGCCGGGTAGCGTGCCTACGTTTTATCCCTAGACGCCCAGCGCCAGCCGGAGGACTGCCTGACCCTAGCAAAGGAAAATACAGACCTGGCTTACCTCTAGAGAAATCTTCCCCAAAAGGCAGACAGTAGCCCCCACATATATTGTCGGTGATTTTAGAGGAAATTGACATACGAAGTATGAAGATAGGTTTAGCAAATTGAGGTCCGCTTACTAGATAGTAGGAAGACAGAAAAGGGAACTTCACAGTCAGCTGAAAACCCTTTTCAAAACACCATCCTGAAATTACTTTAAGACTCTAATATCAACTCATGACACTAGAGTGGCAATTTCAGCTCACAAGAGCTTCCAGCCTCAGAAATATTCAAACACAGAGAACTGGAACAAAAATGCAAAACAAACTTAGGACTACAAGTCCAACTTAGCTGATAGTAGTCTAGGAGCAGGAACATGCAACAGAAAGGCTTCTGGTAACATTGTTGGCCGGCATAGAAATGACTGAGGAGCAAGGTTAAATAGAAAACTCCCACATCCTGATGGAAACAGGTGAACAGAGGGATGAAGCACACAAGTTCAGTACCACCAGTGGCCACCGGGGGAGCCCAGAAACCAAATTCACAACAGTACCCCCCCTCAAGGAGGGGGCACCGAACCCTCACCAGAACCACCAGGGCGATCAGGATGAGCCCTATGAAAGGCACGGACCAAATCGGAGGCATGAACATCAGAGGCTGTCACCCAAGAATTATCCTCCTGACCGTAGCCCTTCCACTTGACCAGATACTGAAGTCTCCGTCTGGAAACACGGGAGTCCAAGATCTTCTCGACAACGTACTCCAACTCACCCTCAACCAACACCGGAGCAGGAGGCTCAACGGAAGGCACAACCGGTACCTCATACCTGCGCAACAATGACCGATGGAAGACATTATGAATAGAAAAAGATGCAGGGAGGTCCAAACGAAAGGACACAGGGTTAAGAATCTCCAATATCTTGTACGGGCCGATAAACCGAGGCTTAAACTTAGGAGAAGAAACCTTCATAGGGACAAAACGAGAAGACAACCACACCAAGTCCCCAACACAAAGACGAGGACCAACACGACGACGGCGGTTGGCAAACTGCTGAGTCTTCTCCTGGGACAACTTCAAATTGTCCACCACATGCCCCCAAATCTGATGCAACCTCTCCACCACAGCATCCACTCCAGGACAATCCGAAGACTCCACCTGACCGGAAGAGAAACGAGGATGAAACCCCGAATTACAGAAGAAAGGAGAAACCAAGGTGGCAGAACTAGCCCGATTATTGAGGGCAAACTCCGCCAAGGGCAAAAAGGCAACCCAATCATCCTGATCCGCAGACACAAAACACCTCAAATAAGTCTCCAAGGTCTGATTAGTTCGCTCGGTCTGGCCATTAGTCTGAGGATGGAAAGCAGACGAAAAAGACAAATCAATGCCCATCCTAGCACAGAATGCTCGCCAAAATCTAGACACGAATTGAGTTCCCCTGTCAGAAACGATATTCTCCGGAATACCATGCAAGCGAACCACATTTTGAAAAAACAGAGGAACCAGCTCGGATGAGGAAGGCAATTTAGGCAAGGGGACCAAATGGACCATCTTAGAGAAACGGTCACACACCACCCAGATGACAGACATCTTCTGAGAAACAGGGAGATCAGAAATAAAATCCATGGAGATGTGAGTCCAAGGCCTCTTCGGAATAGGCAAAGATAACAACAATCCACTAGCCCGAGAACAACAAGGCTTGGCCCGAGCACAAACATCACAAGACTGCACAAAACCTCGCACATCTCGCGACAGGGAAGGCCACCAGAAGGACCTAGCCACCAAATCCCTGGTACCAAAGATTCCAGGATGACCAGCTAACGCAGAAGAATGGACCTCCGAGATGACTCTACTGGTCCAATCATCCGGAACAAACAGTCTACCAGGCGGGCAACGATCAGGTCTATCCGCCTGAAACTCCTGCAAGACCCGTCGCAAGTCTGGGGAAACAGCAGATAATATCACTCCATCCTTAAGGATACCTGTAGGTTCAGAATTACCAGGGGAATCAGGCTCAAAACTCCTAGAAAGGGCATCCGCCTTCACATTTTTAGAACCCGGTAGGTAAGAAACCACAAAATTAAACCGAGAGAAAAATAACGACCAGCGCGCCTGTCTAGGATTCAGGCGCCTGGCAGACTCAAGATAAATCAAATTCTTGTGGTCGGTCAATACCACCACCTGATGTCTAGCCCCCTCAAGCCAATGACGCCACTCCTCAAAAGCCCACTTCATAGCCAAGAGCTCCCGATTACCAATATCATAATTTCGCTCAGCGGGCGAAAACTTACGAGAAAAGAACGCGCAAGGTCTCATCACGGAGCAGTCGGAACTTTTCTGCGACAAAACCGCCCCAGCTCCGATTTCTGAAGCGTCGACCTCAACCTGAAAAGGAAGAGTAACATCAGGCTGACGCAATACAGGGGCGGAAGAAAAGCGGCGCTTAAGCTCCCGAAAGGCCTCCACAGCAGCAGGGGACCAATCAGCAACATCCGCACCCTTCTTAGTCAAATCAGTCAACGGCTTAGCAACATCAGAAAAACCAGTTATAAATCGACGATAAAAATTAGCAAAGCCCAAAAACTTCTGAAGGCTCTTAAGAGAAGAGGGTTGCGTCCAATCACAAATAGCCTGAACCTTGACAGGGTCCATCTCAATGGAGGAGGGGGAAAAAATGTACCCCAAAAACGAAATCTTTTGAACCCCAAAAACACACTTAGAACCCTTTACACACAAGGAATTAGAGCGCAAAACCTGAAAAACCCTCCTGACCTGTTGGACATGAGAGTCCCAGTCATCCGAAAAAATCAAAATATCATCCAGATACAAAATCATAAATTTATCCAAATATTCACGGAAAATGTCATGCATAAAAGACTGAAAGACTGAAGGGGCATTTGAAAGACCAAAAGGCATTACTAAATACTCAAAATGGCCCTCAGGCGTATTAAATGCGGTTTTCCACTCATCCCCCTGCTTAATTCGCACTAAATTATACGCCCCACGAAGATCAATCTTAGAGAACCACTTGGCCCCCTTTATTCGAGCAAACAAATCAGTAAGCAGTGGCAAAGGATACTGATATTTAACCGTGATTTTATTCAAAAGCCGATAATCAATACACGGCCTCAAAGAGCCATCTTTTTTAGATACAAAGAAAAAACCGGCTCCTAAGGGAGATGACGAAGGACGAATATGTCCCTTTTCCAAGGACTCCTTAATATATTCCCGCATAGCAGCATGTTCAGGCACAGATAGATTAAATAAACGACCCTTTGGAAACTTACTGCCCGGAATCAGATCTATAGTACAATCGCAATCTCTGTGCGGAGGTAGTGAACCAAGTTTAGGCTCCTCAAAAACGTCACGATAATCAGATAAAAATTCCGGAATCTCAGAGGGAATAGATGACGAAATGGAAACCAAAGGTACGTCCCCATGAGTCCCCTGACATCCCCAGCTTAACACAGACATTGCTTTCCAGTCGAGGACTGGGTTATGAGATTGCAGCCATGGCAATCCAAGCACCAACACATCATGTAGATTATACAACACAAGGAAGCGAATAATCTCCTGGTGATCCGGATTAATACGCATAGTTACTTGTGTCCAGTATTGTGGTTTATTACTAGCCAATGGCGTGGAGTCAATACCCTTCAGAGGTATAGGAACTTCCAGAGGCTCTAAACTAAACCCACAGCGTTTGGCAAAGGACCAATCCATAAGACTCAAAGCGGCGCCAGAGTCGACATAGGCGTCCGCGGTAATAGACGATAAAGAGAAAATCAGGGTCACAGATAGAATAAACTTAGACTGTAAAGTGCCAATTGAAACAGACTTATCAACTTTCTTAGTACGTTTAGAGCATGCTGATATAACATGAGTTGAATCACCACAATAGAAGCACAACCCATTTTTTCGCCTAAAATTCTGTCGTTCGCTTCTGGACAGAATTCTATCACATTGCATAATCTCTGGCGCCTTCTCAGTAGACACCGCCAAATGGTGCACAGGTTTGCGCTCCCGCAAACGCCGATCAATCTGAATGGCCATTGTCATGGACTCATTCAGACCTGTAGGCACAGGGAACCCCACCATAACCCATAACATCTTTAATGGCATCAGAGAGACCCTCTCTGAAATTCGCCGCCATGGCGCACTCATTCCACTGAGTAAGCACAGACCACTTACGAAATTTTTGGCAGTATATTTCAGCCTCATCTTGCCCCTGAGACAGGGCCATCAAGGCTTTTTCAGCCTGAATCTCTAAATGAGGTTCCTCATAAAGCAACCCCAATGCCAGGAAAAACGCATCCACATTGAGCAACGCAGGATCCCCTGGTGCCAAAGCAAATGCCCAATCCTGAGGGTCGCCCCGGAGCAAGGAAATTACAATCCTGACCTGCTGTGCAGGATCTCCAGCGGAGCGAGATCTCAGAGACAAAAATAATTTACAATTATGTTTGAAATTCTGGAAGCGAGATCTATCCCCGGAGAAAAATTCAGGTAAAGGAATTCTAGGTTCAGATATAGGAGCATGAATTACAAAATCCTGTAAACTTTGAACCTTCATAGCGAGATTATTCAAACCTGTAGCTAAACTCTGCTGATCCATTTTTATCAGGTGAAATCAGAACCATTCAAGGATTAGAAGGAGAGAGAGACGAAGGCTGCAGTAAGCAGAGATGCAAAAAATCAACTAATGAGCAAACTCAGGGAAAAAAAAAAAAAAATTCTCTGCAGACTTCTTTTCTCTCCTTTCTTCTGCCAATTATTTTAACCCTTGGCCGGCCAAACTGTCATGGTTCTCAATGGCAAGAGACCGTAGTAAAGCATACAAAAGGACTAGCTCTTGGAAGATGGGAACTCGAGCTGACTGTGAGCTAAACCTACCGCACAACTAACAGTGGCCGGGTAGCGTGCCTACGTTTTATCCCTAGACGCCCAGCGCCAGCCGGAGGACTGCCTGACCCTAGCAGAGGAAAATACAGACCTGGCTTACATCTAGAGAAATCTTCCCCAAAAGGCAGACAGTAGCCCCCACATATATTGTCGGTGATTTTAGAGGAAATTGACATACGAAGTATGAAGATAGGTTTATGTTATGGTTCTCAATGGCAAGAGAACATAGCCCAGCAAACATAAGAACTAGCTCTTGGAAGGATGGAAACTAAACTGACCATGAACTAAACCTGCCGCACAACTAACAGTAGCCGGGTAGCGTAGCCTGCGTTTTATCCCTAGACGCCCAGCGCCGGCCGGAGGACTAACTAATCCTGGCAGAGGAAAATATAGTCCTGGCTCACCTCTAGAGAAATTTCCCCGAAAGGCAGACAGAGGCCCCCACAAATATTGGCGGTGATTTTAGATGAAATGACAAACGTAGTATGAAAATAGGTTTAGCAAAATTGAGGTCCGCTTACTAGATAGCAGGAAGACAGAAAGGGCACTTTCATGGTCAGCTGAAAACCCTATCAAAACACCATCCTGAAATTACTTTAAGACTCTAGTATTAACTCATAACATCAGAGTGGCAATTTCAGATCACAAGAGCTTTCCAGACACAGAAACGAAACTACAGCTGTGAACTGGAACAAAATGCAAAAACAAACAAGGACAAAAGTCCAACTTAGCTGGGAGTTGTCTAGCAGCAGGAACATGCACAGAAAGGCTTCTGATTACAATGATGACCGGCATGGAAGTGACAGAGGAGCAAGACTAAATAGCGACTCCCACATCCTGATGGAAACAGGTGAACAGAGAGGATGAAGCACACCAGTTCAATTCCACCAGTGGCCACCGGGGGAGCCCAAAATCCAATTTCACAACAGTACCCCCCCCTCAAGGAGGGGGCACCGAACCCTCACCAGAACCACCAGGGCGATCAGGATGAGCCCTATGAAAGGCACGGACCAAATCGGAGGCATGAACATCAGAGGCAGTCACCCAAGAATTATCCTCCTGACCGTATCCCTTCAATTTGACCAGATACTGGAGTTTCCGTCTGGAAACACGGGAGTCCAAGATTTTTTCCACAATGTACTCCAACTCGCCCTCAACCAACACCGGAGCAGGAGGCTCAACGGAAGGCACAACCGGTACCTCATACCTGCGCAATAGTGACCGATGAAAAACATTATGAATAGAAAAAGATGCAGGGAGGTCCAAACGGAAGGACACAGGGTTAAGAATCTCCAATATCTTGTACGGGCCGATGAACCGAGGCTTAAACTTGGGAGAAGAAACCCTCATAGGGACAAAACGAGAAGACAACCACACCAAGTCCCCAACACAAAGCCGAGGACCAACCCGACGCCGGCGGTTGGCAAAAAGCTGAGTCTTCTCCTGGGACAACTTCAAATTGTCCACTACCTGCCCCCAAATCTGATGCAACCTCTCCACCACAGCATCCACTCCAGGACAATCCAAAGATTCCACCTGACCAGAAGAAAATCGAGGATGAAACCCCGAATTACAGAAAAAGGGAGACACCAAGGTGGCAGAGCTGGCCCGATTATTGAGGGCAAACTCCGCTAAAGGCAAAAAAGCAACCCAATCATCCTGATCTGCAGACACAAAACACCTCAAATATGTCTCCAAGGTCTGATTCGTCCGCTCGGTCTGGCCATTAGTCTGAGGATGGAAAGCAGACGAGAAAGACAAATCTATGCCCATCCTAGCACAGAATGCTCGCCAAAATCTAGACACGAATTGGGTACCTCTGTCAGAAACGATATTCTCCGGAATACCATGCAAACGGACCACATTTTGAAAAAACAGAGGAACCAACTCGGAAGAAGAAGGCAACTTAGGCAGGGGAACCAAATGGACCATCTTAGAGAAACGATCACACACCACCCAGATGACAGACATCTTCTGAGAAACAGGAAGATCCGAAATAAAATCCATCGAGATGTGCGTCCAGGGCCTCTTCGGAATAGGCAGGGGCAACAACAATCCACTAGCCCGAGAACAACAAGGCTTGGCCCGAGCACAAACGTCACAAGACTGCACGAAGCCTCGCACATCTCGAGACAGGGAAGGCCACCAGAAGGACCTTGCCACCAAATCCCTGGTACCAAAGATTCCAGGATGACCTGCCAACGCAGAAGAATGAACCTCAGAAATGACTTTACTGGTCCAATCATCAGGAACAAACAGTCTACCAGGTGGGCAACGATCAGGTCTATCCGCCTGAAACTCCTGCAAGGCCCGCCGCAGGTCTGGAGAAACGGCAGACAATATCACTCCATCCTTAAGGATACCTGTAGGTTCAGAATTACCAGGGGAGTCAGGCTCAAAACTCCTAGAAAGGGCATCCGCCTTAACATTCTTAGAACCCGGCAGGTAGGACACCACAAAATTAAACCGAGAGAAAAACAATGACCAGCGCGCCTGTCTAGGATTCAGGCGTCTGGCGGACTCAAGATAAATTAGATTTTTGTGGTCAGTCAATACCACCACCTGATGTCTAGCCCCCTCAAGCCAATGACGCCACTCCTCAAAAGCCCACTCCATGGCCAAAAGCTCCCGATTCCCAACATCATAATTCCGCTCGGCGGGCGAAAATTTACGCGAGAAAAAAGCACAAGGTCTCATCACGGAGCAATCGGAACTTCTCTGCGACAAAACCGCCCCAGCTCCGATTTCAGAAGCGTCGACCTCAACCTGAAAAGGAAGAGCAACATCAGGCTGACGCAACACAGGGGCGGAAGAAAAGCGGCGCTTAAGCTCCCGAAAGGCCTCCACAGCAGCAGGAGACCAATACGCAACATCAGCACCCTTCTTAGTCAAATCAGTCAATGGTTTAACAACATCAGAAAAACCAGCAATAAATCGACGATAAAAGTTAGCAAAGCCCAAAAATTTCTGAAGACTCTTAAGAGAAGAGGGTTGCGTCCAATCACAAATAGCCTGAACCTTGACAGGATCCATCTCGATGGAAGAGGGGGAAAAAATATATCCCAAAAAGGAAATCTTTTGAACCCCAAAAACGCACTTAGAACCCTTCACACACAAGGAATTAGACCGCAAAACCTGAAAAACCCTCCTGACCTGCTGGACATGAGAGTCCCAGTCATCCGAAAAAATCAAAATATCATCCAGATACACAATCATAAATTTATCCAAATAATCACGGAAAATGTCATGCATAAAGGACTGAAAGACTGAAGGGGCATTTGAAAGACCAAAAGGCATCACCAAATACTCAAAGTGGCCCTCGGGCGTATTAAATGCGGGTTTCCACTCATCCCCCTGCTTAATTCGCACTGTTGTGAAATTGGATTTTGGGCTCCCCCGGTGGCCACTGGTGGAATTGAACTTGTGTGCATCATCCCCTCTGTTCACCTGTTCCCATCAGGATGTGGGAGTCGCTATTTAACCTTGCTCCTCTGTCACTTCCATGCCGGTCAACATTGTAATCAGAAGCCTTTCTGTGCATGTTCCTGCTACCAGACAACTTCCAGCTAAGTCGGACTTTTGTCCTTGTTTGTTTTTTGCATTTTGTTCCAGTTCACAGCTGCAGTTTCGTTTCTGTGTCTGGAAAGCTCTTGTGATCTGAAATTGCCACTCTGATGTTATGAGTTAATACTAGAGTCTTAAAGTAATTTCAGGATGGTGTATTGATAGGGTTTTCAGCTGACCATGAAAGTACCCTTTCTGTCTTCCTGCTATCTAGTAAGCGGACCTCGATTTTGCTAAACCTATTTTCATACTACGTTTGTCATTTTCATCTTAAATCACCGCCAATATATGTGGGGGCCTCTGTCTGCCTTTCGGGGAAATTTCTCTAGAGGTGAGCCAGGACTATATTTTCCTCTGCCAGGATTAGTTAGTCCTCCGGCCGGCGCTGGGCGTCTAGGGATAAAACGCAGGCTACGCTACCCGGCTACTGTTAGTTGTGCGGCAGGTTTAGTTCATGGTCAGTTTAAGTTTCCATCCTTCCAAGAGCTAGTTCCTATGTATGCTGGGCTATGTTCTCTTGCCATTGAGAACCATAACAGTTTGACCGGCCTTAAAGGGTTAAATTAATTGGCAGAGAAAGGAGAGAAAAAAGAAGTCTGCTGAAAATTTTTTTTTTTTTTTTCCTTCAGTTCTGAGTGTGCTTTCAATTGAATCACTTGCAAGTCTGCCTATATTGCAGCCTTCCTCTCTCTCTCTCCTTCTAATCCTGGAATGGCTCTGTGTTCACCTGTTTAAAATGGATATTCAGAGTTTAGCTGCAGGTTTGAATAATCTCACCACGAAAGTTCAAAATTTACAAGATTTTGTTGTTCATGTTCCTATATCTGAACCTAGAATTCCTTTGCCTGAATTTTTCTCGGGGAATAGATCTTGCTTTCAAAATTTCAAAAATAATTGCAAGTTGTTTTTGTCCCTGAAATCTCGCTCTGCTGGAGATCCTGCTCAGCAGGTCAGGATTGTGATTTCCTTGCTCCGGGGCGACCCTCAAGATTGGGCTTTTGCATTGGCTCCAGGGGATCCTGCGTTGCTCAATGTGGATGCGTTTTTTCTGGCCTTGGGGTTGCTTTATGAGGAACCTCATTTAGAGCTTCAGGCGGAAAAAGCCTTGATGTCCCTATCTCAGGGGCAAGATGAAGTTGAAATATACTGCCAAAAATTCCGTAAATGGTCTGTGCTTACTCAGTGGAATGAGTGCACCCTGGCGGCGAATTTCAGAGAGGGTCTCTCTGATGCCGTTAAGGATGTTATGGTGGGGTTCCCTGTGCCTGCGGGTCTGAATGAGTCCATGACAATGGCTATCCAGATCGATAGACGTCTGCGGGAGCGCAAACCTGTGCACCATTTGGCGGTGTCTACTGAGAAGACGCCAGAGAATATGCAATGTGATAGAATTCTGTCCAGAAGCGAACGGCAGAATTTTAGACGAAAAAATGGGTTGTGCTTTTATTGTGGTGATTCAACTCATGTTATATCAGCATGCTCTAAGCGTACTAAGAAGCTTGATAAGTCAGTTTCAATTGGCACTTTTCAGTCTAAGTTTATTCTATCTGTGACCCTGATTTGTTCTTTATCATCTATTACCGCGGATGCCTATGTCGACTCTGGCGCCGCTTTGAGTCTTATGGATTGGTCCTTTGCCAAACGCTGTGGGTATGATTTAGAGCCTCTTGAAACTCCTATACCTCTGAAGGGGATTGACTCCACCCCATTGGCTAGTAATAAACCACAATACTGGACACAAGTAACTATGCGAATTAATCCGGATCATCAGGAGATTATTCGCTTTCTTGTGCTGTATAATCTACATGATGTGTTGGTGCTTGGATTGCCATGGCTGCAATCTCATAACCCAGTCCTCGACTGGAACGCTATGTCTGTGTTAAGCTGGGGATGTAAGGGGATGCATGGGGACGTACCTTTGGTTTCCATTTCGTCATCTATTCCCTCTGAGATTCCTGAATTCTTGTCTGACTATCGTGACGTTTTTGAAGAACCTAAGCCTGGTTCATTACCTCCGCACCGGGAGTGCGATTGTGCCATAGATTTGATTCCGGGTAGTAAATACCCTAAGGGTCGTTTATTTAATCTGTCTGTGCCTGAACATGCTGCTATGCGAGAATATATAAAGGAGTCCTTGGAAAAGGGACATATTCGTCCTTCGTCATCTCCCTTAGGAGCCGGTTTTTTCTTTGTGTCTAAGAAAGATGGCTCTTTGAGGCCGTGTATTGATTATCGGCTTTTGAATAAAATCACGGTTAAATATCAATATCCGTTGCCACTGCTGACTGATTTGTTTGCTCGCATAAAGGGGGCCAAGTGGTTCTCTAAGATAGATCTCCGTGGGGCGTATAATTTGGTGCGAATTAAGCAGGGGGATGAGTGGAAAACCGCATTTAATACGCCCGAGGGCCACTTAGAGTATTTGGTGATGCCTTTTGGCCTTTCAAATGCCCCTTCAGTCTTTCAGTCCTTTATGCATGACATTTTCCGTGATTATTTGGATAAATTTATGATCGTGTATCTGGATGATATTCTGATTTTTTCGGATGACTGGGACTCTCATGTCCAGCAGGTCAGGAGGGTTTTTCAGGTTTTGCGGTCTAATTCCTTGTGTGTGAAGGGTTCTAAGTGCGTTTTTGGGGTTCAAAAGATTTCCTTCTTGGGATACATTTTTTCCCCCTCTTCCATCGAGATGGATCCTGTCAAGGTTCGGGCTATTTGTGATTGGACGCAACCCTCTTCTCTTAAGAGTCTTCAGAAATTTTTGGGCTTTGCTAACTTTTATCGTCGATTTATTGCTGGTTTTTCTGATGTTGTTAAACCATTGACTGATTTGACTAAGAAGGGTGCTGATGTTGCTGATTGGTCCCCTGCTGCTGTGGAGGCCTTTCGGGAGCTTAAGCGCCGCTTTTCTTCCGCCCCTGTGTTGCGTCAGCCTGATGTTGCTCTTCCTTTTCAGGTTGAGGTCGACGCTTCTGAAATCGGAGCTGGGGCGGTTTTGTCGCAAAGAAGTTCCGACTGCTCCGTGATGAAACCTTGTGCTTTTTTTTCTCGTAAATTTTCGCCCGCCGAGCGGAATTATGATATTGGGAATCGGGAGCTTTTGGCCATGAAGTGGGCTTTTGAGGAGTGGCGTCATTGGCTTGAGGGGGCTAGACATCAGGTGGTGGTATTGACCGACCACAAAAATTTAATTTATCTTGAGTCCGCCAGACGCCTGAATCCTAGACAGGCGCGCTGGTCGTTGTTTTTCTCTCGGTTTAATTTTGTGGTGTCATACCTACCGGGTTCTAAGAATGTTAAGGCGGATGCCCTTTCTAGGAGTTTTGAGCCTGACTCCCCTGGTAATTCTGAACCTACAGGTATCCTTAAGGATGGAGTGATATTGTCTGCCGTTTCTCCAGACCTGCGGCGGGCCTTGCAGGATTTTCAGGCGGATAGACCTGATCGTTGCCCACCTGGTAGACTGTTTGTTCCTGATGATTGGACCAGTAAAGTCATTTCTGAGGTTCATTCTTCTGCGTTGGCAGGTCATCCTGGAATCTTTGGTACCAGGGATTTGGTGGCAAGGTCCTTCTGGTGGCCTTCCCTGTCACGAGATGTACGAGGCTTTGTGCAGTCTTGTGACGTTTGTGCTCGGGCCAAGCCTTGTTGTTCTCGGGCTAGTGGATTGTTGTTGCCCTTGCCTATCCCGAAGAGGCCTTGGACGCACATCTCGATGGATTTTATTTCGGATCTTCCTGTTTCTCAGAAGATGTCTGTCATCTGGGTGGTGTGTGACCGTTTCTCTAAGATGGTCCATTTGGTTCCCCTGCCTAAGTTGCCTTCTTCTTCCGAGTTGGTTCCTCTGTTTTTTCAAA
Source organism: Ranitomeya variabilis (assembly GCF_051348905.1). Lineage (NCBI taxonomy): Eukaryota > Metazoa > Chordata > Amphibia > Anura > Dendrobatidae > Ranitomeya > Ranitomeya variabilis. The sequence continues at coordinate 562,532,263 of NC_135235.1, read as the reverse complement.
ATGTGGTTCGTTTGCATGGTATTCCGGAGAATATCGTTTCTGACAGAGGAACCCAATTCGTGTCTAGATTTTGGCGGGCATTCTGTGCTAGGATGGGCATAGATTTGTCTTTCTCGTCTGCTTTCCATCCTCAGACTAATGGCCAGACCGAGCGGACGAATCAGACTTTGGAGACATATTTGAGGTGTTTTGTGTCTGCAGATCAGGATGATTGGGTTGCTTTTTTGCCTTTAGCGGAGTTTGCCCTCAATAATCGGGCCAGCTCTGCCACCTTGGTGTCTCCTTTTTTCTGTAATTCGGGGTTTCATCCTCGATTTTCCTCCGGTCAGGTGGAATCTTCGGATTGTCCTGGAGTGGATGCTGTGGTGGAGAGGTTGCATCAGATTTGGGGGCAGGTGGTGGACAATTTGAAGTTGTCCCAGGAGAAGACTCAGCTTTTTGCCAACCGCCGGCGTCGGGTTGGTCCTCGGCTTTGTGTTGGGGACTTGGTGTGGTTGTCTTCTCGTTTTGTCCCTATGAGGGTTTCTTCTCCTAAGTTTAAGCCTCGGTTCATCGGCCCGTACAAGATATTGGAGATTCTTAACCCTGTGTCCTTCCGTTTGGACCTCCCTGCATCTTTTTCTATTCATAATGTTTTTCATCGGTCATTGTTGCGCAGGTATGAGGTACCGGTTGTGCCTTCCGTTGAGCCTCCTGCTCCGGTGTTGGTTGAGGGCGAGTTGGAGTACGTTGTGGAAAAAATCTTGGACTCCCGTGTTTCCAGACGGAAACTCCAGTATCTGGTCAAATGGAAGGGATACGGTCAGGAGGATAATTCTTGGGTGACTGCCTCTGATGTTCATGCCTCCGATCTGGTCCGTGCCTTTCATAGGGCTCATCCTGATCGCCCTGGTGGTTCTGGTGAGGGTTCGGTGCCCCCTCCTTGAGGGGGGGGTACTGTTGTGAAATTGGATTTTGGGCTCCCCCGGTGGCCACTGGTGGAATTGAACTTGTGTGCATCATCCCCTCTGTTCACCTGTTCCCATCAGGATGTGGGAGTCGCTATTTAACCTTGCTCCTCTGTCACTTCCATGCCGGTCAACATTGTAATCAGAAGCCTTTCTGTGCATGTTCCTGCTACCAGACAACTTCCAGCTAAGTCGGACTTTTGTCCTTGTTTGTTTTTTGCATTTTGTTCCAGTTCACAGCTGCAGTTTCGTTTCTGTGTCTGGAAAGCTCTTGTGATCTGAAATTGCCACTCTGATGTTATGAGTTAATACTAGAGTCTTAAAGTAATTTCAGGATGGTGTATTGATAGGGTTTTCAGCTGACCATGAAAGTACCCTTTCTGTCTTCCTGCTATCTAGTAAGCGGACCTCGATTTTGCTAAACCTATTTTCATACTACGTTTGTCATTTTCATCTTAAATCACCGCCAATATATGTGGGGGCCTCTGTCTGCCTTTCGGGGAAATTTCTCTAGAGGTGAGCCAGGACTATATTTTCCTCTGCCAGGATTAGTTAGTCCTCCGGCCGGCGCTGGGCGTCTAGGGATAAAACGCAGGCTACGCTACCCGGCTACTGTTAGTTGTGCGGCAGGTTTAGTTCATGGTCAGTTTAAGTTTCCATCCTTCCAAGAGCTAGTTCCTATGTATGCTGGGCTATGTTCTCTTGCCATTGAGAACCATAACATCGCACCAAATTATACGCCCCACGGAGATCTATCTTAGAGAACCACTTGGCCCCCTTTATGCGAGCAAACAAATCAGTCAGCAGTGGCAACGGATATTGATATTTAACCGTGATTTTATTCAAAAGCCGATAATCAATGCACGGCCTCAAAGAGCCATCTTTCTTAGCCACAAAGAAAAAAACGGCTCCTAAGGGAGATGACGAAGGACGAATATGTCCCTTTTCCAAGGACTCCTTTATATATTCTCGCATAGCAGCATGTTCAGGCACAGACAGATTAAATAAACGACCCTTAGGGTATTTACTACCCGGAATCAAATCTATGGCACAATCGCACTCCCGGTGCGGAGGTAATGAACCAAGCTTAGGTTCTTCAAAAACGTCACGATATTCAGTCAAGAATTCAGGAATCTCAGAGGGAATAGATGATGAAATGGAAACCACAGGTACGTCCCCATGCGTCCCCTTACATCCCCAGCTTAACACAGACATAGCTTTCCAGTCAAGGACTGGGTTATGAGATTGCAGCCATGGCAATCCAAGCACCAACACATCATGTAGGTTATACAGCACAAGAAAGCGAATAATCTCCTGGTGATCCGGATTAATCCGCATAGTTACTTGTGTCCAGTATTGTGGTTTATTGCTAGCCAATGGGGTGGAGTCAATCCCCTTCAGGGGTATAGGAGTTTCAAGAGGCTCCAAATCATACCCACAGCGTTTGGCAAAGGACCAATCCATAAGACTCAAAGCGGCGCCAGAGTCGACATAGGCATCCGCGGTAATAGATGATAAGGAACAAATCAGGGTCACAGATAGAATAAACTTAGACTGTAAAGTGCCAATTGAAACAGACTTATCAAGCTTCTTAGTACGCTTAGAGCATGCTGATATAACATGAGTTGAATCACCGCAATAGAAGCACAACCCATTTTTTCGTCTAAAATTCTGCCGTTCACTTCTGGACAGAATTCTATCACATTGCATATTCTCTGGCGTCTTCTCAGTAGACACCGCCAAATGGTGCACAGGTTTGCGCTCCCGCAGACGCCTATCGATCTGGATAGCCATTGTCATGGACTCAGGCACAGGGAACCCCACCATAACATCCTTAATGGCATCAGAGAGACCCTCTCTGAAATTCGCCGCCAGGGCGCACTCATTCCACTGAGTAAGCACAGCCCATTTACGGAATTTCTGGCAGTATATTTCAGCTTCGTCTTGCCCCTGAGATAGGGACATCAAGGCCTTTTCCGCCTGAAGTTCTAACTGAGGTTCCTCATAAAGCAACCCCAAGGCCAGAAAAAACGCATCCACATTGAGCAACGCAGGATCCCCTGGAGCCAATGCAAAAGCCCAATCCTGAGGGTCGCCTCGGAGCAAGGAAATCACAATCCTGACCTGCTGAGCAGGATCTCCAGCAGAGCGAGATTTCAGGGACAAAAACAACTTGCAATTATTTTTGAAATTTTGAAAGCAAGATCTATTCCCCGAGAAAAATTCAGGCAAAGGAATTCTAGGTTCAGATATAGGAACATGAACAACAAAATCTTGTAAATTTTGAACTTTCGTGGTGAGATTATTCAAACCTGCAGCTAAACTCTGAATATCCATTTTAAACAGGTGAACACAGAGCCATTCCAGGATTAGAAGGAGAGAGAGAGAGAAAGGCTGCAATATAGGCAGACTTGCAAGAGTTTCAATTACAAGCACACTCAGAACTGAAAAAAAAAAAAAAACTTCAGCAGACTTCTCTTTTCTCTCCTTTCTCTGTCAATTAATTTAACCCTTTTTGGCCGGTCAAACTGTTATGGTTCTCAATGGCAAGAGAACATAGCCCAGCAAACATAAGAACTAGCTCTTGGAAGGATGGAAACTAAACTGACCATGAACTAAACCTGCCGCACAACTAACAGTAGCCGGGTAGCGTAGCCTGCGTTTTATCCCTAGACGCCCAGCGCCGGCCGGAGGACTAACTAATCCTGGCAGAGGAAAATATAGTCCTGGCTCACCTCTAGAGAAATTTCCCCGAAAGGCAGACAGAGGCCCCCACAAATATTGGCGGTGATTTTAGATGAAATGACAAACGTAGTATGAAAATAGGTTTAGCAAAATCGAGGTCCGCTTACTAGATAGCAGGAAGACAGAAAGGGTACTTTCATGGTCAGCTGAAAACCCTATCAAAACACCATCCTGAAATTACTTTAAGACTCTAGTATTAACTCATAACATCAGAGTGGCAATTTCAGATCACAAGAGCTTTCCAGACACAGAAACGAAACTACAGCTGTGAACTGGAACAAAATGCAAAAACAAACAAGGACAAAAGTCCAACTTAGCTGGGAGTTGTCTAGCAGCAGGAACATGCACAGAAAGGCTTCTGATTACAATGATGACCGGCATGGAAGTGACAGAGGAGCAAGACTAAATAGCGACTCCCACATCCTGATGGAAACAGGTGAACAGAGAGGATGAAGCACACCAGTTCAATTCCACCAGTGGCCACCGGGGGAGCCCAAAATCCAATTTCACAACAGGTTTAGCAAATTGAGGTCCGCTTACTAGATAGTAGGAAGACAGAAAAGGGAACTTCACAGTCAGCTGAAAACCCTTTTCAAAACACCATCCTGAAATTACTTTAAGACTCTAATATCAACTCATGACACTAGAGTGGCAATTTCAGCTCACAAGAGCTTCCAGCCTCAGAAATATTCAAACACAGAGAACTGGAACAAAAATGCAAAACAAACTTAGGACTACAAGTCCAACTTAGCTGATAGTAGTCTAGGAGCAGGAACATGCAACAGAAAGGCTTCTGGTAACATTGTTGGCCGGCATAGAAATGACTGAGGAGCAAGGTTAAATAGAAAACTCCCACATCCTGATGGAAACAGGTGAACAGAGGGATGAAGCACACAAGTTCAGTACCACCAGTGGCCACCGGGGGAGCCCAGAAACCAAATTCACAACACCTAACAGTAAAGAATCCTCTTCTATTTTGGTGGAAGAACCTTCTCTCCTCCAGACGCAAAGAATGCCCCCTTGTGCCCGTCACCTTCCTTGGTATAAACAGATCCTCAGCGAGATATTTGTATTGTCCCCTTATATACTTATACATGGTTATTAGATCGCCCCTCAGTCGTCTTTTTTCTAGACTAAATAATCCTAATTTCGCTAATCTATCTGGGTATTGTAGTTCTCCCATCCCCTTTATTAATTTTGTTGCCCTCCTTTGTACTCTCTCTAGTTCCATTATATCCTTCTTGAGCACCGGTGCCCAAAACTGGACACAGTACTCCATGTGCGGTCTAACTAGGGATTTGTACAGAGGCAGTATAATGCTCTCATCATGTGTATCCAGACCTCTTTTAATGCACCCCATGATCCTGTTTGCCTTGGCAGCTGCTGCCTGGCACTGGCTGCTCCAGGTAAGTTTATCATTAACTAGGATCCCCAAGTCCTTCTCTTTCTTCCCATGTGTATAACCTTACATTTATCATTGTTAAACCTCATCTGCCACCTTTCAGCCCAAGTTTCCAACTTATCCAGATCCATCTGTAGCAGAATACTATCTTCTCTTGTATTAACTGCTTTACATAGTTTTGTATCATCTGCAAATATCAATATTTTACTGTGTAAACCTTCTACCAGATCATTAATGAATATGTTGAAGAGAACAGGTCCCAATACCGACCCCTGCGGTACCCCACTGGTCACAGCGACCCAGTTAGAGACTATACCATTTATAACCACCCTCTGCTTTCTATCACTAAGCCAGTTACTAACCCATTTACACACATTTTCCCCCAGACCAAGCATTCTCATTTTGTGTACCAACCTCTTGTGCGGCACGGTATCAAATGCTTTGGAAAAATCGAGATATACCACGTCCAATGACTCACCGTGGTCCAGCCTATAGCTTACCTCTTCATAAAAACTGATTAGATTGGTTTGACAGGAGCGATTTCTCATAAACCCATGCTGATATGGAGTTAAACAGTTATTCTCATTGAGATAATCCAGAATAACATCCTTCAGAAACCCTTCAAATATTTTACCAACAGTAGAGGTTAGACTTACTGGCCTATAATTTCCAGGTTCACTTTTAGAGCCCTTTTTGAATATTGGCACCACATTTGCTATGCGCTAGTCCTGCGGAACAGACCCCGTCGCTATAGAGTCCCTAAAAATAAGAAATAATGGTTTATCTATTACATTACTTAGTTCTCTTAGTACTCGTGGGTGTATGCCATCCGGACCCGGAGATTTATCTATTTTAATCTTATTTAGCCGGTTTCGCACCGTTAGGGTTGGGGTTAGGGTTGTGGTGTTGGGGTTAATGTAGTGTCGGGGTTGTGGTTAAGGTTATGATTAGAGTTATGATTAGGGTTAGGGGTGTGTTCAGGTTAGGGTTGGGGTTGGGGCTGTGTTTAGGTTGGAGTTAGAATTGGGTGTTTCCACTGTTTAGGTATATTTGGTGGTCTCCAAACGCGACATGGCGCCCCCACTGATTCTAGCCAATTTTGCATTCAAAAAGTCAAACGGTGCTCCCTCCCTTCTGAGCCCTGCCATGCGCCCAAACAGTAGCTTTCCCCCATATACGGTCTATCGGCATACTCAGGAGAAATTGCACAACAAATTTTGTGTTCCATTTTCTCCTGATACCATTGTGAAAATAAAAAAAGCTTGGTTTCAAAATAATTTTTTTATGAAAAAATTAAAATGTTCATTTTTTCCTTCCACATTGCTTTAGTTCTCGTGAAGCACCTGAAGGGTTAATAAACTTCTTGAATGTGGTTTTGCGCACCTTAAGGGGTGCACTTTTGGGTATTTGCTGTTACATTAACCCCCCAAACTCACATCAAATTTGATGTGGTCACTAAAAAAACTGGTTTTGTAAATTTTGTTGGAAAAATGAGAAATCGCTGGTCAACTTTTAACCCTTATAACGTCCTAACAAAAAAAATATGTTTCCAAAATTGTGTTGATATAAAGTAGGCATGTGGGAAATGCTATTATTCAACTATTTTGTGCGATATGACTCTCTGATTTAAGGGCACAAAAATTAAAAGTTTGAAAATTACAAGCTAGCCAATGGGGTGGAGTCAATCCCCTTCAGGGGTATAGGAGTTTCAAGAGGCTCCAAATCATACCCACAGCGTTTGGCAAAGGACCAATCCATAAGACTCAAAGCGGCGCCAGAGTCGACATAGGCATCCGCGGTAATAGATGATAAGGAACAAATCAGGGTCACAGATAGAATAAACTTAGACTGTAAAGTGCCAATTGAAACAGACTTATCAAGCTTCTTAGTACGCTTAGAGCATGCTGATATAACATGAGTTGAATCACCGCAATAGAAGCACAACCCATTTTTTCGTCTAAAATTCTGCCGTTCACTTCTGGACAGAATTCTATCACATTGCATATTCTCTGGCGTCTTCTCAGTAGACACCGCCAAATGGTGCACAGGTTTGCGCTCCCGCAGACGCCTATCGATCTGGATAGCCATTGTCATGGACTCATTCAGACCCGCAGGCACAGGGAACCCCACCATAACATCCTTAATGGCATCAGAGAGACCCTCTCTGAAATTCGCCGCCAGGGCGCACTCATTCCACTGAGTAAGCACAGCCCATTTACGGAATTTCTGGCAGTATATTTCAGCTTCGTCTTGCCCCTGAGATAGGGACATCAAGGCCTTTTCCGCCTGAAGTTCTAACTGAGGTTCCTCATAAAGCAACCCCAAGGCCAGAAAAAACGCATCCACATTGAGCAACGCAGGATCCCCTGGAGCCAATGCAAAAGCCCAATCCTGAGGGTCGCCTCGGAGCAAGGAAATCACAATCCTGACCTGCTGAGCAGGATCTCCAGCAGAGCGAGATTTCAGGGACAAAAACAACTTGCAATTATTTTTGAAATTTTGAAAGCAAGATCTATTCCCCGAGAAAAATTCAGGCAAAGGAATTCTAGGTTCAGATATAGGAACATGAACAACAAAATCTTGTAAATTTTGAACTTTCGTGGTGAGATTATTCAAACCTGCAGCTAAACTCTGAATATCCATTTTAAACAGGTGAACACAGAGCCATTCCAGGATTAGAAGGAGAGAGAGAGAGAAAGGCTGCAATATAGGCAGACTTGCAAGAGTTTCAATTACAAGCACACTCAGAACTGAAAAAAAAAAAAAAACTTCAGCAGACTTCTCTTTTCTCTCCTTTCTCTGTCAATTAATTTAACCCTTTTTGGCCGGTCAAACTGTTATGGTTCTCAATGGCAAGAGAACATAGCCCAGCAAACATAAGAACTAGCTCTTGGAAGGATGGAAACTAAACTGACCATGAACTAAACCTGCCGCACAACTAACAGTAGCCGGGTAGCGTAGCCTGCGTTTTATCCCTAGACGCCCAGCGCCGGCCGGAGGACTAACTAATCCTGGCAGAGGAAAATATAGTCCTGGCTCACCTCTAGAGAAATTTCCCCGAAAGGCAGACAGAGGCCCCCACAAATATTGGCGGTGATTTTAGATGAAATGACAAACGTAGTATGAAAATAGGTTTAGCAAAATCGAGGTCCGCTTACTAGATAGCAGGAAGACAGAAAGGGTACTTTCATGGTCAGCTGAAAACCCTATCAAAACACCATCCTGAAATTACTTTAAGACTCTAGTATTAACTCATAACATCAGAGTGGCAATTTCAGATCACAAGAGCTTTCCAGACACAGAAACGAAACTACAGCTGTGAACTGGAACAAAATGCAAAAACAAACAAGGACAAAAGTCCAACTTAGCTGGGAGTTGTCTAGCAGCAGGAACATGCACAGAAAGGCTTCTGATTACAATGATGACCGGCATGGAAGTGACAGAGGAGCAAGACTAAATAGCGACTCCCACATCCTGATGGAAACAGGTGAACAGAGAGGATGAAGCACACCAGTTCAATTCCACCAGTGGCCACCGGGGGAGCCCAAAATCCAATTTCACAACAGGTTTAGCAAATTGAGGTCCGCTTACTAGATAGTAGGAAGACAGAAAAGGGAACTTCACAGTCAGCTGAAAACCCTTTTCAAAACACCATCCTGAAATTACTTTAAGACTCTAATATCAACTCATGACACTAGAGTGGCAATTTCAGCTCACAAGAGCTTCCAGCCTCAGAAATATTCAAACACAGAGAACTGGAACAAAAATGCAAAACAAACTTAGGACTACAAGTCCAACTTAGCTGATAGTAGTCTAGGAGCAGGAACATGCAACAGAAAGGCTTCTGGTAACATTGTTGGCCGGCATAGAAATGACTGAGGAGCAAGGTTAAATAGAAAACTCCCACATCCTGATGGAAACAGGTGAACAGAGGGATGAAGCACACAAGTTCAGTACCACCAGTGGCCACCGGGGGAGCCCAGAAACCAAATTCACAACACCTAACAGTAAAGAATCCTCTTCTATTTTGGTGGAAGAACCTTCTCTCCTCCAGACGCAAAGAATGCCCCCTTGTGCCCGTCACCTTCCTTGGTATAAACAGATCCTCAGCGAGATATTTGTATTGTCCCCTTATATACTTATACATGGTTATTAGATCGCCCCTCAGTCGTCTTTTTTCTAGACTAAATAATCCTAATTTCGCTAATCTATCTGGGTATTGTAGTTCTCCCATCCCCTTTATTAATTTTGTTGCCCTCCTTTGTACTCTCTCTAGTTCCATTATATCCTTCTTGAGCACCGGTGCCCAAAACTGGACACAGTACTCCATGTGCGGTCTAACTAGGGATTTGTACAGAGGCAGTATAATGCTCTCATCATGTGTATCCAGACCTCTTTTAATGCACCCCATGATCCTGTTTGCCTTGGCAGCTGCTGCCTGGCACTGGCTGCTCCAGGTAAGTTTATCATTAACTAGGATCCCCAAGTCCTTCTCTTTCTTCCCATGTGTATAACCTTACATTTATCATTGTTAAACCTCATCTGCCACCTTTCAGCCCAAGTTTCCAACTTATCCAGATCCATCTGTAGCAGAATACTATCTTCTCTTGTATTAACTGCTTTACATAGTTTTGTATCATCTGCAAATATCAATATTTTACTGTGTAAACCTTCTACCAGATCATTAATGAATATGTTGAAGAGAACAGGTCCCAATACCGACCCCTGCGGTACCCCACTGGTCACAGCGACCCAGTTAGAGACTATACCATTTATAACCACCCTCTGCTTTCTATCACTAAGCCAGTTACTAACCCATTTACACACATTTTCCCCCAGACCAAGCATTCTCATTTTGTGTACCAACCTCTTGTGCGGCACGGTATCAAATGCTTTGGAAAAATCGAGATATACCACGTCCAATGACTCACCGTGGTCCAGCCTATAGCTTACCTCTTCATAAAAACTGATTAGATTGGTTTGACAGGAGCGATTTCTCATAAACCCATGCTGATATGGAGTTAAACAGTTATTCTCATTGAGATAATCCAGAATAACATCCTTCAGAAACCCTTCAAATATTTTACCAACAGTAGAGGTTAGACTTACTGGCCTATAATTTCCAGGTTCACTTTTAGAGCCCTTTTTGAATATTGGCACCACATTTGCTATGCGCTAGTCCTGCGGAACAGACCCCGTCGCTATAGAGTCCCTAAAAATAAGAAATAATGGTTTATCTATTACATTACTTAGTTCTCTTAGTACTCGTGGGTGTATGCCATCCGGACCCGGAGATTTATCTATTTTAATCTTATTTAGCCGGTTTCGCACCGTTAGGGTTGGGGTTAGGGTTGTGGTGTTGGGGTTAATGTAGTGTCGGGGTTGTGGTTAAGGTTATGATTAGAGTTATGATTAGGGTTAGGGGTGTGTTCAGGTTAGGGTTGGGGTTGGGGCTGTGTTTAGGTTGGAGTTAGAATTGGGTGTTTCCACTGTTTAGGTATATTTGGTGGTCTCCAAACGCGACATGGCGCCCCCACTGATTCTAGCCAATTTTGCATTCAAAAAGTCAAACGGTGCTCCCTCCCTTCTGAGCCCTGCCATGCGCCCAAACAGTAGCTTTCCCCCATATACGGTCTATCGGCATACTCAGGAGAAATTGCACAACAAATTTTGTGTTCCATTTTCTCCTGATACCATTGTGAAAATAAAAAAAGCTTGGTTTCAAAATAATTTTTTTATGAAAAAATTAAAATGTTCATTTTTTCCTTCCACATTGCTTTAGTTCTCGTGAAGCACCTGAAGGGTTAATAAACTTCTTGAATGTGGTTTTGCGCACCTTAAGGGGTGCACTTTTGGGTATTTGCTGTTACATTAACCCCCCAAACTCACATCAAATTTGATGTGGTCACTAAAAAAACTGGTTTTGTAAATTTTGTTGGAAAAATGAGAAATCGCTGGTCAACTTTTAACCCTTATAACGTCCTAACAAAAAAAATATGTTTCCAAAATTGTGTTGATATAAAGTAGGCATGTGGGAAATGCTATTATTCAACTATTTTGTGCGATATGACTCTCTGATTTAAGGGCACAAAAATTAAAAGTTTGAAAATTACAAAATTTTCAAACTTTTTTGCCAAATATCAGATTTTTTCATAAGTAAACGCAAGTCATATCGAATAAATTTTACCAGTAACATGAAGTACGATATGTCACGAAAAAACAGTCTCAGAATCACCAGGATCCGCTGAAGCGTTCCAAAGCGACAATGGTCAAAGTTGTAATAAAAAGTACAAAAGGGATCAATTCAGAAGACAATGTAAGACTAGGAACCACAAGTAAAGAAGTCTATGAGTGAGGACCGAGCCGGAACTCTTCACTTCTATGTAGCCTGGGTGGCTCTGTGACATAAATGTGACTACATAAATTGTGAAGACAGTATTATCATATGTCTAGGCAGGAAGTTGTGACTACTCTACATATATAGAATATAATATGGTTTTAAAAGGTAGAGATTCATTTCAAGATGAAATTATGGTAATTTAAGAACCATAAATAAAAAAAAAATCTGCATTGAAGACAAATATTCTAGTGTAGATTTGAAGGAATTTACCAAAATTCAATCTTGGCCAGATCTGATCAATGCGGGGGTCGATTTGATTAATATATGAATCCAATGTGGTTGAAATTTCCAGAGAAGGTCTTTAAGAAAATAACCTCACTTCTCTTTCGCCCTTCGTATACTAGTATTCTGTTCGACTCCTCTCCATTCTTCTTCTACGTCTAGGTCTTCGACCAGGCACAGCTGGCTAGATAACTCACATGTGATACCAGGGGTGTGTCGCACATGTCATTGATGTTAATGACGTGCGCCACACATTACACAATCTAATGGGATGCAACGCACATCATTGACATGCTTTGCACCCCATGTGACTGTAGAGGGATCAGTCAGTGGTGGCATCTGGCATAAGACTCAGAGAAAAAGTGAAAAAGATGGTGTCAAGACAGATATGGGGAGGGCAAAGGAGAGATGAGTATATGTGTTTATTGGGGTATATTTTAACTCTTCCACCTTCATAGTCCAGCAAATGTTGCGATATTTTAAACAAATTTGATCAACTTAGAACTGGTTCGATCATCTCCATTCTATGGCCATTGTAGAGAATTGTAAAATTCATCAGGGATGAATGGAAATATGAATATGACCTTATACTTCACAAAATTTAATATAATATTGTATGAGTAAGACCACTATGACCATCAGTTATATTAAAGTAATAGAGGAATTTATTTCATATTACTGACGTATGAGTTTACCTTTATGGTCACACACCCAACTTGAAGTTCCTTGGCCCCAATGCCTTCACCTTACATGTGTTATTTAGACTGCTGTCTCCTTAGACTATGTTCCCGAGGTGAGTTTTTGGTAAGTTTTTTACATTACGCATTTTTTTTAAAAAATGCAAGTAACCTATTTTACTTACTGGGCGCAGAAATGGTGCAGAAAATCTGCAACATCAAAAATTCACCGAAAGCTCATTGTGGGAACGTAGCCTTATATTGTAAAATAATTTTTGAGCCTCTGCAAGAACCAGGGCTGAGTTCTGCTGCTACTGCTGCACCTCCTTAGCTTTGTCCCTGATTACTATGGTAATGATGATAAATCGGGAGACACTTGTGCCTTTGTCACTTTTATTTTGCTGCTGCAAAGCTCTCACTGGTGCTTGCAATATTTGCAATGGTTGATCCATTCAATCTTCAAGTGAACTTTGAAGTCAACTTCAAAAGCACAACATGGAGGGTAGACTCATCTAACACATTGGTGTAAGATTGTTTTTCCTTAGGAAGACTTTTTATACTGATGTAGCTAAAGTCTTTGATCTGTAGATGTGTTACAGTGTCGAGCCATGGTTTTTATGTTATGGGCACGGCTGACTTTCTCATGCAGACTAGATTGCACATGTTGTGCATTATGGTTAGCAACTGGAAAGGACTACAAGCCATACATCCCGCTATTTCATCTTGACTTTGCTATAAATATAAAGAAGGTGATGTCTTTGGTAGGTTGTCCCATTACTTGAACCTTTTGGGTCCCCACTTCACAGTGATTCCTAACTTTAAATTTTACAGAATTTTTACCAAAGGGGCTTCTATTGGTCCTGTACATATACATATACATGTATGTGTATATATCTCTCTGTAGAGGCTTTTCATAGAGTTTTACTGTTAATGTTGCATTTCTCTGTCTCTCATGTTCTATTGATAGACTAATCACGAAAGACAATTCTTTCTGTTTAAGCTATAAGCTGATAAGAGGGCGTTGTGCTCCTGAATCCCCTAAAATCACAATAAGCTGTGCAGAAAGAATTTAATTTCTCGACAGCACCACAACAGAAGAAATTTTGTTTTACCCCATCTGAGAGCAACATGGTGTAGGGGCAGAGACCCTGATTCTAGTTATGTGTCACTTACTTTACTGGTTACTTCAATTTTGATTAAAAACGTATTTCACATGTAAAGCGCCATGGAATAAATGGTGATATAATAATAATAATTTATTTGCTGCAGATCTACCAGTTCTCTGAATGCTGAGCTCTGTATAACCTGTGATGTACCAACTAGTGATCTACTGAGAGACAGGTATGTATTGCACAGACAGAGGTCTGCAGTGATCTGAATCCAGGACAGAGATCGCTACGTCACATGTGGTGGAGAATGCTAACGGCACTCTTGTAGCCTTGTTGCTAGGGGCAATGGACGAGGCCTACAAATTTGAGGTGCACGTCTTCTGGATTCTGCAGCAGTGCAGCCTGGTTGCTAGGGGTAACGATACTACTGCAACAGCACACACGGAAGCAGGCTTCTGGCTGTGGCTCGGCGGGGCCACGAAGATTAAATCTTCTGGCGGTAACTCGGTGGGGTTACGAAGGTTTCAACACCCTCAACCCAGGTTTGCTGTGGCTCAGAGGAGCGTGCCAGGACCCAGAGTGACCACAACAGGAGCTGTGCAAAATGCCCGATGCTGATCAATGTGCAATCCCAGGCGGTCCAGTGGCAGCCGTGGAAGGTAAAGCAGCCATGAGTGAAGTGGTTTGCAGTGATGGTTTTGAGGAATTCTATCACTCTGTGATTCGTGGGCATCTGCAGGCGCCGGTTGGATGTCCACAGAAAGTATCCCCTATAAACTGGATTGCCTAAAAGGGGCAGAGTCCCAAAAGGGGGCGATATCCCAAAAGGGGGTAGTTGCCCAAAAGGGGTGGAGTCCCAAAAGGGTGGTATCCCAAAATGGGGGGTAGTTGCCCAAAAAGGGGAGGAGTGTGCCCTGCAGTTGGATGCAGAGGGCGTGGTTTGACTGGTCGATTCTGGGAGCTCGTGACCCTAGTGGGGGCTGTGCCCAAGGTATTTGAGATACCCAAAAGGAAGATCAGGGTCACCTGCATCCATGGGGACACTAAAGACTTTCCGATGTCCAGGGTGATCCTCGAGATGGCCAGTGTCATTGCCAGCCATCATGTCGCGGTAGTCCAGAACTTATCTTATCCGGTGATAGAAGGCCGGGACTCTAGGCTGTTCCCGGATTTGTGGGAGAAGGGAGCTCCTCTACAGCAGGAGGAAGGGCACTATGCTGATGGGGTAGCGTACATTACATCAGTAACACCTCCCAAAATTGATGGTTCAGATGTAAGGGTGACCAGAGAAAGCAATGCGTCTGCCCAACGTACTGACCTGACGTCACCTGAAGTGTACTACGGTATAACTGGGAGTGATGGAGAAGCTAAAAAGAGGGGAGCTGACACCCAGTTAGAGAGCAACTTGAGGGTTCACCATACTGTGGGGTGTGACACAGACTCCAGGGGTGACTTGTGACTCTATATAACAACGGGAGTACACTAAGGAAGGGCCCAACAAGGATGGCAAATCCTCCCATTGCCGAAGGAGCAAGGCCAACAAAGAAGTGATCCAACTAACTTGTTGATGATGAGTGGTCAGTTGATGGCGCCTTGGGTGAAGAAGTGGAGAAGGTTGAAGACTCCAAAGACCCTCAGGGGGAAGAGTTGGAGGGAGCGAAAACCTTTGAAGGTAACACCGCTGAGACCCAAGAGAGGGCTGAAGCTGCCATTGCTGAGACCCAGGTGAAGACCAAGAAGTGGAGGAAGCCACCAAAAGAGTGGGGCCTGAAGCAAATACCATACCTCCTTGTGTGATGGAATCTCAAGCAGTCCAGAGGATGGAAGAAGTGAGCTAGGGAGGATCAAGGAGATTATGAAAGCCCATTTGAAACAAGAGAAGCTTCAGAGACAGGCCGCTCAGGGCCGAGTGGGTGCATTGGAACGAGAGGTGTCCGAGCTCAGTAGCCGCCTGGCAGATAGGCAGGCAATGAATACAGCAGTCTTGAAGAAGATGGAGCAGCAGTTGTCTGTTCTGGCCAACCAACTCGAAGAGGTAGAAGTCTGACGAGATCTGAGGCCGGAGACTGAGCCCGGTGATCATCTCTGTGCAGTGGAGAAGGGTGAGACTCCCTTGTTCAAGTGCCATGTAGAGGTTCCAGAAGACCTGAGGGAAGAGTGTGCCAGAGAGTCAGTGCATGATGACTTTAAGAAGGCCGTGGGAGCTTGTAGGGTGTACTGGTCCCCTGAAGCTTAACAGCTGGTGGTTCTGTCCACATTTGAAATCACAGTGGATCGAGAGGCTGTCCTGATGTGTGTTCGCATGAAGCAGTTGATCCGGTGGAAGAATGAGGAAGCCGCTAGTCGGCCGTAGCTTGTGAGGAAGGCTCAGATTCTACAGGAAGATGTTGTCCAGGTGCCTAGTACTCTGCTAAGAGAAGTCATTGGGACAAACGGACGACTCATGCAGGAAATGGTAGATAAGTCTGGGGTGATGAGAGTGAGAATTCTCAATATTAATGAAGACAAGATACCCAGGAAAGTCGGTATGGTTCCGTTCCTCATGGTCGGGATAGGTGAGAGTCTTGGCAATATGCAGATTCTCCTCATGTATAGGGTGAATCACCTCAAAAAAGTACAGCAGTTAAGGCTGGAAAGAGCGAGGATTGAGAGACAGCGTTGCTTTCAAAGATGGAAACCATCTTTAAAGCATGGTACCCAACAAAGTGGAGGTTCTCCCAGTAATAGATGGGCCACACCAGAAGCTAGAGACAGGTGGTGCAACAGGTCTCTAGGCGATGGAGGAAAACGCCATCTGAGAGCTTTCTGGAGACATCCTGAGGATAGTGGGCATGCTACGTTGAGGGGGAGGGAATTCCCTGATAAACCAATGCTGAGGGTCTTAGACAAGGGACCTAATAGTATATGCGACAATACTGAGTAGGACCTGACCGTAGCTGTATTGTCTGCAGGGGGCGGGGGAGGTCTAACCAAGTCATGACTTGGGATTGTGATAGGACAGTGATGGATGGTAGCTCTCTAAAGAATCAGGTTCCAGGAGACAATGCTTATAGTAGATGGAGACGGTCCCCTCGATTGGTAGCTCGAGACGATAGGGATGTCTTTTCTCGGGGCTCTGGACTGTGGTCATTTTTTCATCCCCACTGGTTTGAACAGGGGGGAGGGCATGTGATGTGCCAACTAGTGATCTACTGAGAGACAGGTATGTATCGCACAGACAGAGGTCTGCAGCGATCTGAATCCAGGACAGGTTGCTGCGTCTTGTAGTCCCACAAACCTGTATTTTAGTAAAGGGCTGGTTTTAAGGGTTAACCAGAAAGTGATGGGTGGGACTGTTTAACCACATACCTCCCAGAGGGTGTGCTTCTGTGAGGTCAGGAAGGTCCTATATGGTTTTCTGGTTGCACTACATGGGGTTGGCCATGTGTGAGACTGGAGCTCCTTTGAGTCCAGGTAGCACTGAGGGTTCAGCCTACTGACAGGACCTATATGAAGCCAGGCTGGGAAACCTGAGGATCTGTTATGCAGGTAACCCAGAGCATGGGGAACTGCGTGTGTTTGGCTCCAGACCGAGCCTGAATACTGGACACTAACCAAGCCTGTGTGACCACAGGCCTGACGGAGTAGAGCCCTGTTATGGACATTGTTATTTTGTTTTGCCTGATCTAAAGGCTGTTTACTTTCTGTTTGTGCTTCTGGGGTTTATGAAGTAATAAACCCACATGAACTTTTAAAAGAAGACATTCTTGCTGTACGTTTTTTCGCTACCAAGTGAGTGTACCTCAACCCGCTTAGTGAGCGCTACATCACAAACTTCACCCACACCACTTATGGAATCTTTGTGTGTCAGAGGTGGGGGCATGTTTGCCTGCGTGGTAGCAAGTTCACTAGTCTTGTAGTGATAATCTCCTGCTGATATATCAGTGATTTTACCAAACTACACTAAGCAGACCAGAAAGTGACACATTTCTGGAATCAGGGTCTCTGCCCCTATATCATGCTGCCCTCAAATTAGGTAGAAAAACCAGGTGACAGATTGCCTTTAAAGGGAACCTGTCACCCCGTTTTTTCTGTATGAGATAAAAATACTGTTAAATAGGGCCTGAGCTGTGCATTACAATAGTGTATTTTGTGGACCCCGATTCCCCACCTATGCTGCCGAAATACGTTACCAAAGTAGCCGTTTTCGCCTGTCAATCAGGCTGGTCTGGTCAGATGGGCGTGGTGACATCGCTGTTTCTTCCCCCAGATCTTGCTTATTTTTCCGTTGGTGGCGTAGTGGTTTGCGCATGCCCAAGGCCCGAATCCACTGCACAGGGGAGGGAAAAGAGCACGATCTGTGCTATTCCCCTGGTGATCGGTGGGGGTGGCCATCTTCCTGTGGCTGCGCGTGCGCAGATGGAGCGCTCTGCTGCCCGGGGCTTCAGGAAAATGGCCACGGGATGCCACGCGTGCGCAGATGGAGATCGCGGCGGCCATTTTCCTGAAGCCAAGATGCGAACTCTGCTTCAGGAAAATGGCCGCCGCGATCACCACGCCCATCTGACCAGACCAGCCTGATTGACAGGCGAAAACGGCTACTTTGGTAACGTATTTCGGCAGCATAGGTGGGGAATCGGGGTCCACAAAATACACTATTGTAATGCACAGCTCAGGCCCTATTTAACAGTATTTTCATCTCATATGGAAAAAACGGGGTGACAGGTTCCCTTTAAAAACAATAGACTTTCCGTCACGGGTTTGTCACGACAGAAAAGAGCTAAAAAACTGAGCTGTTTGATTTCCCCTGAACTGATTAGAAGCTGTTATCATGGAATCAAAGACTGTTAAGAGTTGTAAGGGATCATCATGTCTAAACCCCTGCTTAATGTAGGATTCACTAAACTATCTCAGACAGATGTCTCCTCTGTTTGAAGACTTCCATTGAAGGAGAACTCACCACCTCCCATGGCAGCCTGTTCCACTCATTGATCACCCTCACAGTAAAACATTTTTTTCTAATATCTAACCTGTAATTCTCTGAACTTGTTCCAGTTTTTCAATGTGATTTATAAAATGTGGTACCCAAAACTGGACACAGTATTCCAGATAAGACTTGACCATGGAGGAGTAGATTGGGATAATTACTTCACGTGATCTAGACTTTATGCTTCCCTTAATACATTCTAAAACTGTGTTTGCCTTTTTGCTGCTACATCACACTGTTGAATCTTGTGCAGTCTGTGAGTTATCAGTATACCCAAGTCTTTTTCACACGCACTGTTGCTTCATTCTATTCTTCCCATTCTGTGTCATGTGGCTGCATGATATGCAGCTGTTAGACAGCCTGAACACATGTGGGGATTCCCTGTTTGTTAGGGAATCCCTACAGAGACTTAAACATAATATATGAGCACTCCTAGATGTTCGGATAACACCCGAGCATGCTTGGATAAGACATTATCCGAGCACGCTTGCTCATCACTATTAGCTAGCCCTCCTAGCTTTGCATTGTCTACAAATTTGATTAGTTTACATTCAGTACCCTTATCTAGATCATTTATAAATATACTGAACAACACCAGCACTAGGACAGAGCTCTGTGGTACTCCATTTATCACCACTTTTTCAGTTCAATCACTGAGCTAGATATGAATCCACCTAACCGTAGCCTTGTCAATCCCATACTTGGTCATTTTTTCAATAAGGATAGTATGAGATACTTTATCAAATGCTTTGATGTCTACCGCATTTCCCTGATCCACCCAGTCAGTGATTCCATCTAAGAAGGAAATTAGATTAGTCTGGTATTACTTGTTATCTACAAACCCATGCTGGCTCTGGTTAGTGATTTACTGTATTCTTATCCAAGCGCTTACATACATGCTGTTTACTAATTTGGTCAAAGATCTTTCCTGTATATAAACATAATCTGAAAACACTCCTATATGATAAGGTTGAGAGAAAAAATCTCTCCCCAAATGCCTCAAGGGCATCCACTCTCCAGGACAACTCCCAAAGTAATATAACAAGAAAAAACGGAGTAACACAGTCCCAAGCAACATAGTAAATAAGATACACAGTTTATTTAAATGATAACCATAAAATCATACAAACATATATAAATATATGTATGTCTGCTGTACGCAGCATACATCAAACAGGAGTGTGAAAATTGAAGGACATAGCAGTACAACAGGTGGGAAAAGTATGGCAGGAAAACATCCCTATGGTGTGCACTATGGTAGATCAACTTTAGCCTTCTCTTTAGCCAACTTTAGCCTTCTGTAGATTGGTAACGGAGGACCTTATGAGAATACCAGGGAAACTTCACAATGATAATCTTACTAGTGAACAAAGGAAAGCCCTGAGGGAATTGCAATCCCTAGACACTGTGGTTATCAAACCCGCAGACAAGGGGGGGAATGTGGTGATCTGGCCAACCGAGAAGTATGAAAAAGAGGCACTTCGGCAGTTGAGGAACAGAGACACATATCAGGTCTTGCCAAAAAACCCTACTCAGATTTTTCAAAATGATTTGGAGCGGCTGATAGAGGCAGCTTATGAGTCAGGTCTTATCCCCAAGAAGATTAGGGATTGGCCTTTTGCCCAACTCTCCCAGGGTCGCCACGTTCTATATCCTGCCCAAGGTGCACAAAGATGCTGTGAACCCACCAGGTCGGCCTATTGTCTCTGGCATGGGAGGGCTTTGTGAAAATGTATGTAAATTTATTGATTTTAATCTTAAGACTTTGGTGGAGACTCCTGCCCTCCTATGTCAGAGACACAACCGACGTATTGAGGAGGATGGATGGGCTGTCACTTGAGGCGGGAATGCTTCTGGTAACTATTGATATTGAATCACTATACACATCAATTAGGCACACTGATGGATTAAGGGCGGCCCGCTTCTTCCTCGACTGTACAACTGGGATGGTCACTTTTCTGAGTTTATTTTGGAGTTATTAGAATTCATTTTAACTCACAATTATTTTGTATTTAAAGACAGATTTTATTTACAGTTGCAGGGTACTGCAATGGGTGCGGCATGTGCCCCGTTGTATGCAAATTTATTTTTGGGTTATTGGGAGAGACACATTTTTCAGGGGGACGGGGCACATGCCGCAGACCAGGTGGTGGGCTGGTTTCGTTACATCGACGATGTGCTCATGATTTGGAGCGGTGACGAGGCCAGCCTAGCCAGTTTTATGCAGGAACTCAACAACAATGATTTCAACTTAAAATTTACCTATACATGGCACAGGAGTCAAATAGATTTTTTGGATATCACATTACACGTTGGCAAAAATGGGTTTATTGAAACTGACTTATTCAGAAAAGAAACATCGGTTAATTCATTCTTGCACGCATCATCGGCACACAATTATTCAGTTATTAAAGCCATCCCAGTTGGACAGTTTTTGAGGAACAGGGGGGTCTGTTCTACCGAGGCCCGCTTCGAGAGACAGTCTGCCATCCTCACAAGGCGTTTTGAAGATCGTGGGTACAGCCGTCGTTGCATTAGGGCAGGGTATAGACGGGCTAAAACAGCACGTAGGGGGGATTTACTTTTACATTCTAAGAAAATGGAGTCGCCTAATGAGTCCGGGGTTAGGTTTATCTCCACCTCTAACTGCCACTGGGGTCGGATCCGTGAGAGCCTTAACAAACATTGGCCTGTGCTACTGACTGATAACATTCTGGCAGCACAGCTTCCTAGATCCCCTTTAATGACACAGCGGAGAGGTAGGAACCTCAAAGATGATTTGGTGAGGAGCCACTATGTGGCCAAAACCAAGAGTTTCCTTGGCATAAGCAAACCACGACAGGGATGCTACCCTTGTGGGGATTGTGTCGCGTGTCCTAACATCTTGAGATGTGAGACCTTTAAAACATCTGATGGGAGCAGGGAGTTTAAGATTAGAGAGTACATTTCGTGTAGTTCCACATTTGTGGTATACTATGCCACATGCCCCTGCTCCCTTATATATATTGGTCTCACGTCAAGAGAGCTTAAAGTTAGGACACGCGAACATGTACGTGATATTGCGGCTGCCAAGGAAGTTATGGATTTGTCTAGTTTAAAAACCTTGCCGAGGCATTTTCGGATGCACCATGGCTCTGACCCCAGTGGTTTGAGGGTGAGGGGTATAGATAGAGTTCACGGAGGTGTCAGGGGTGGCAATCTGACCAAGATCCTGGCACAACGTGAGTGCAGATGGATTGTCACCATTGACACCCTTGCCCCAAAAGGACTGAATGAACAACTAAGCTTTAGCCCATTTTTGTGACTGATTTTGTCGCAAAATATGGTGTTTATTTTGTATCCTTCCTCTTTTTCGTCCGTCTGTGTGGTATCCTATATTAAGTAAATTATTTTAGAGTGCTTTTCCTCTCTCTGTTAATTACCCCCTTATTTCCACTCAATTTTTAACTAGTATGTTGTATTTATGCTGTTTTTTGTGTTTTTTTAGTTTTTCACTCCTCTTTATAAATCCATGGCGTCCAGAGGCTGCAAGCTACATGCAAAGTTTTTCCAGTCGTCACACAGTTCACTGTGAACAATGGTGATGTCTTACTCACTGAGAACAATGGAGATGTCCTATTCAATTGTTCACATATATTGTATTAATGCACTTTAAGGCTCCATTTAGGAGTATTGATTAGAGTTTTTTATTGTATATGTTTTATTGTTGAAATGTTTTATGGAGTTCTTTGTCATATTGCACTTATATTGCACTATTTAGCACTTTACTCAACATTAGAATCATTATATATGATGGTATCTGTATTCCGATTCCTTGCTATTTATATTCATTAGTAAGCACGACTCTATTTTTACCTTTATTGTAGCTTCTGTAGGCTTAGTTGCGCCCCTGGTCTCCGGAAAAATGGTGGCTGGAGGTGCGCATGCGCGGTTGCTGTACTCGGCACTCACACCCCCCTGACGGCTATCAGTACGAGCGGAGCGCCCATGTCATGTGACGTCATCAGGCGGTATTCCGCCCACATGGACGCCCCGCTATGACGGCCGCTTAAGGGGAGGAGTATTATGTGCGGGTCGCGACTGCGCATGCGCTATTTCCCCCGGCTCTATTTCTGGTATTACTCACATATAAGCACTAAAGACGTACACTACATCGTTCCCTGTTGAAAAAGCTCAACGCGAAACGCGCGTCCAGGGCCCAGGTGGCGTGTGGCGGGGTACCCCTTGTATACATGGGTAAGTATGCACTTTTCTTAGTTTATGTATTTGCCGCATGGTTATCTATGGGGGACAGCTTGATGTGTTTGGTTAATGCTCTTTGAGCTACTATTGCTGCCCTCTTAAACCTGGCAATCAGATATCTACCATAGTGCACACCATAGGGATGTTTTCCTGCCATACTTTTCCCACCTGTTGTACTGCTATGTCCTTCAATTTTCACACTCCTGTTTGATGTATGCTGCGTACAGCAGACATACATATATTTATATATGTTTGTATGATTTTATGGTTATCATTTAAATAAACTGTGTATCTTATTTACTATGTTGCTTGGGACTGTGTTACTCCATTTTTTCTTGTTATAAAGATCCTTCCTGGTATAGAAGTAAGGCTCACTGGCCTGTAATTTCATCACTCCATCTTCTTTCCTTCTTTGAAGATAGGAACAATATTTGCCCTTGTTCAATCTTCTGATACTTTTCCTGTTCTACAGGATTTTTCAAAGATTCTGGCTATTGGTTCTGCTATTTTCTCTGCTAACTCTTTTATTTGAGATCTGAAAGCACTGTTTTTTTTGTAATTTTGACTATTTCTCCTTTTCAGAAAAAAATACTAAATTTATTGCTTGGAAATTCGGAGTCATGTTGTCAGTAGTTTATAGAATGAATTAAAAATTTACAATTTGCTCAAAAATATACCTATAAAGAGAAAAATCAGACAAACTGAACATTTTGCAGTGGTCTCTTAATTTTTGCCAGAGCTGTATACTGTTTACTGGCAATCGGGTATTGCCAGAGATAGCTTCATGCTGCATGGTTCAGGAGCTATAGTTTTGCTGTTTGAGGAGGTGTTTGGTGCATTTATCTAAAGACTGTTGCTTGGTTTGGATTGTATGCAAATCCTCTTCTTATCCTACTTTGGTTTTTCCCTTCCTTCTATCCCCGATGTTCCCCTCTGTTGTTTCAGCCTCACCCTAGTGTGAAAATGCCCTAAGGGTATGTGCACACGTCAGGATTTCTTGCAGAAATTTTCTTGACAAAAAACGGACATATCTGCCAGAAATCCGCATGCGTTTTTTTCGCGCTTTTTTTCGTGTTTTTGACGCTTTTTTCCAAATGCATAGAATTGCGGGAAAAACACGGAAAATCCGCAAAATTAATGAACATGCTCATTCTTTTACCGCGATGCGTTTGTTTCGCGGAAAAAAACGCATCCATGTGCACAAAACATGCAGAATGCATTCTAAATGATAGGATGCATAATGTATGCGTTTTTAATGAGTTTTTATAGCGTTTTTATCGCGCAAAAATGCGAAAAAAATGCGAAAAAACCTGAACGTGTGCACATAACCTAAGCAGCTCTAGAGAGGCACATAGGGCTACTTAGGGCATTTCCACACTACAGTGAGCCGTGGATTGCCCTTGAAAGGGTGGGGGTCTTGGGGTCCTAGGTTTAAATAGCTTTAAATAGGGCATAATAGGGCCAGACCTGGATTTCCCTCCCCTCTCTCCTGTATATTTATACCGAAAGGCAGGCTGCCTTTTGGATATCTGATTGAAGGAGACCACTGCAACAAGACTCGGTGAGATCTTTCCATTTTCTCTGTTTATCCATACTGGCAATCATATTTATAGGCTTAGTAGTAGCATATCAATAAGCCCTAAACTTTGACTACTGTCATAATAACCTGGCCATGTTTATGAATACTACTACAATTGTAGTTTAATAAGAACCAAAATTGTACATCAGGATAATATTTGGTGTTTTTTTTTAGAATATATATGTTTTGATCATGATATTTTTAAGCTGCATAATTGAAAGTTATGTTTTAATATTGATACTCACTATACTGATTTTCAATTCATTCTGCGAGTGCTGTGGGAATTGGATTTTTTTGGGGAACAACTTTTCCCCCACTGTGAAGTAATCATTTTCTTTTTTGCTAATTAATATTATTGGTTTTGGTTGTTTCCTTCAATCCCTGGCGTTCCCATCTGTTGCTTGTGAGAGCATATTTGTATGATTGGTAATTTCCTTTATCCCTGCACATATTCCCTTGTTAGTCTGGTTAGTGTATCTCCATACACTACTGCTCCCCTCTTCCTTGGGTGTGGAAGGAGAACAGACTATGGATGGATTCAGGAGCTCAGCAAGGTACATGGCCCTGGCATATTCACCATTAGAAGTAATCTGGGGAGCAGGGATAGCTAGGGCGCCCCTAGCACTTGGGGCAGGGAAGTAGCCCCAGGATATCCGACAGCAGAGTTGCGCCACTTTCCCTCTAACTCTTGGACAGGCAGGGGCCTCTAGAGCAAGAGGCACTTATTGTTAGCATATCTGCACATAGTCAGGCATTGGAGAATGTCTAATGCCTCTCTGGAAAACAGCTGGATTTCTTTACCTTTAGCCCTTCAATATCTTGGAATGGTGAAGCATGGAAACTTGTTGATTTTACTAAAGCCATAGTCATGTATGAGTACCCAAAGATTAATGGGTTTCCATGATGATCGAACATCTTAGAAGCCTATGTTACTATCCTTTACACAATAGGGTTTCTAAAATGGACTGTACTACTAAGGGTTTAGGGTTCAGGATACCATAAGTAGGCTTTTAATATAAGGTCGCTGACAAGGGTCAAATATTTAAGACCAAACCAGACAATTGCTGGGAAAGTCATAATGTTCTGAATAAAAAATAATAATTCAATATATCCCCCCTGGATCCCGTACCGCCTTGCACCACCTGCATCTGCTCTTGGATAAAGAGGAGGAATGTGGATTGCGTAATTGCTCTAGGTTTCGCCGTCAGCGATGCTGTAAGGCTGCTCGGCGCAGATTGTAATAAAATGCTGGAAGAAACCTAAGTTAAACACATTTTGAATCTCACCGTTTGTTTTTATTGGAAATCCAGGTTTGTTCAGCACTTGCAGTAAAACGCACAAGGAGTGACGCTGGACAATGAGCGCACAGAGCTAATGCAAGGAGTGTGTGAAGGAAAACAAATACGCAGGTGACCACGCTTATTGTGTAAGTAAAAGGAAAGTAGCAAGGAAGCCAGAATGAGATATGGGGAGAAGTATGGAAGCTACAATTCTCTTATAGTTATAATTAAAGGAATTGTCCACTATAGACCATCTTTTCTCATTTTGTTTGCTTTTATTGTCAGGGTCTTCCAATAATAATAAGCCAATAGGATCTGCTGAGATCCTTATTGTTCAGCTACAATCTGTGGGTGTTTAATCCCTTCCTTCCGTAGCTAATTTTTGCCCTTTCATTTTGCTTCCCCTTTTTTCAAGAATCAGAACTTTTTAATTTTTACGTCAATATCTATATATATAATTGTCTAAGGGGTACTTCCGTCTGTCTGTCTTTCTGTCTGTCTGTCTTTCTGTCAGCAACTTTCGTCACGGAAATCCCGCGTTGCTGATTGGTCTCGCCAGCTGCCTGTCATGGCTGCCGCGACCAATCAGCGACAGGCACAGTCCGATTAGTCCCTCCCTACTCCCCTGCAGTCAGTGCCCGGCGCCCGCTCGCTCCATAATCCCCTCCGGTCACCGCTCACACAGGGTTAATGCCAGCGGTGATGGACCGCGTTATACCGCGGGTAACGCACTCCGTTACCGCTGCTATTAACCCTGTGTGTCCCCAACGTTTTACTATTGATGCTGCCTATGCCGCATCAATAGTAAAAAAATCTAATGTTAAAAATAATAATAATAATAAAAAAAAATAACCTGCTATACTCACCCTCCGTAGTCCGAGGATGCGCTCGCGCCTTCCGCCAGAGATGCATTGCGAAATTACCCAGAAGACTTAGCGGTTTCGCGAGACCGCTAAGTCTTCTGGGTAATTTCCCAATGCGTCCTGGGAACGGAAGATGGCGGCAGCCGCGCGCACATTGCCAGCGCGCCGTTGGATCCCAGGAGGTGAGTATGTAACAATTTTTTATGTTAATAATTTTTTTTAACAGGGATATGGTGCCCACACTAAATACTGCGTGGGCTGCATTATACAGTATACTACATGACTGCTATATACTACGTGGGCAGTACTATATACTACATGGCTGCTATATACTACGTGGGCAGTACTATATACTACGTGGGCAGTGTTAGATACTGCGTGGGCAGCGTTATATACTACATGGCTGCTATATACTACGTGGCCAGTGTTACATACTATGTGACCTGTGTTTTGTACTGCGTGGGCTGTTATATACTATGTCGCCTGTGTTATATACTACGTGGCTGCTATATACTGCGTGGCCTGTGTTATATAGTACGTGGGCTGTGTTATATACTGTTTGGGCTGTGTTATATACTGCGTGGCCACTGTTATATATTGCGTGGCCTGTATTAACGCATCGGGTATTCTACAATATGTATGTATATAGCAGCCACATACTATATAGCACAGGCCACGTACTATTTGTCTGCTATATACTACATGGCTCCTATATACTACGTGGCCTGTGCTATATACTATGTGGCTGCTATAGACATACATACATACATATTCTAGAATACCCGATGCGTTAGAATCGGGCCACCATCTAGTAGCTATATAAGAGCTTGGGTTTTGTGGGAGAGGTTGTAGTTTTGAATGACACCAAAAATTTGTGGTGAAATGGTGAAAAAAATGCAATTACACCATTGTTGTTTTTTGCATGTTGAGTTCACATTCTTATTAAACCCCCTTCACATCCTTGGACGTATGGATATGTCCAGGCGATTTTGCGTGCACAGAAGCTGTGCCAGCGCGATTGCCGCCAGATGTTTAGCTGACATGACAGCTGACACTAGACACTCACTTCCAGGAGAGGTGCCCGCATTACATTGCCACATTGGAAGTTTAACCCTCTAAATGCTGTGATCTTTAGAATTCAGGCAGATGGAGGGGGCTCCTTCAGCCCTCCGATCGGCGCCCCCGCAACGTCATCATGAGGGGCCGATCGTTGCCATTGTGACCCGTTGCATCTGGGTCACCAGCCTCTAGAAAATTAGTTAGATCATGCGCAGTGCATGATCTAACTAACTTATGTCAGTGCAGCACTGACAGTTATAAAGCAAAGCAATACTCATGCATTGCTGTGCTTTATAACTTCATTCAGAGTTGCTTGGGACTAAGCAAAAAAGTAAAAAATAAGTAAAAAAAATAATTTTTAAAAAAATTATCACAAAATAATAAAAAAATAAAAAAATTTGGTCCCCATAAATAAATATTTTTATGAAAAAAAGAAGTACACATATTTTGCATCACCACATCTGGAACGACCCGACCTATGAAATTGTCCCTCTAGTTAACTCCTAATATTGTAAAAAAAAAAATATGGCAAAAAACTATGCTTTTTCTTCATACGGCCATACAAAAAGTGGAATAAAACACGATCAAAAAAGACGAATTTAAATGAAAATGGTATCGCTGAAGTTTCAGATCTCTGATAATTGAGGTGCAAGGTGAGGATATTCGCATGATATGTGATCAACTTGTGATTTACAGTTGACCTAGTGCAAAACTGCAAAAATGCTGAAGATCTGTGGTTTGTAGCAGTCTGTCATTATCAGCAATAGATAGATCTAGTCTGCTCTCATCTCTCACTGATTCTGCCTTAGGGTATGTGTCCACGGTCAGTAGACGCTGCGTGTTTGACGCTGCAGCGTTAAACACGCAGCTTCCAGATGTTCCAGCATAGTGGAGGGGATTTTTTGAAATCCCGTGTCCACTATGCGTGGAAACCCGCACGCGGCGGCCCTGCGACTCCGGACATGCTGCGCGTCTTTTCAGATCGCAGCATGTCCGTGCTACCTGCGGCGACGCTGCGTCGCCGCAAGTAATATCACAGGACCCTATGGCGAGGGGTGCGATGATCCCGGATGTGTACAGTACACATCCGGCATCATCACGTCCCAGAAAGGGGGCGGGGCTTAGCGCCGAGCGGCTTCGCCGCTCCGGCGATACCGCCGGCCATCCTGATCGTGGACACGCAGCCTAAGGGTATGTGTCCACGTTCAGGAAACGCTGAGTTTTTGACACAGCGTTGAGCAGCATGCATAAAAAAACGCAGCGTCCAGATGTTACAGCATAGTGGAGGGGATTTCATGAAATCCTGTCTCCACTATGCAGTAAAAGATGCATGCGGCACACCCAAGAAAACTCACATGCGGCGCGTCTTTTAAGAACGCAGCATGTCCTTACATTGCAGAAAAAACTCAAGGACAACGCAGGTGACCTGCCAGTGACCTCAGGTGCAGATTTGGTCAGGATTTTACCTGCATAAAATCCTGACCAAATCCTGAAGCAATCCTGAACGTGGACACATACCCTAGGGGTACGTGTCCACGGTCAGGATGGCCGGCGGTATCGCCGGAGCGGCGAAGCCCCGCCCCCTTTCTGGGACGCGATGATGCCGGATGTGTTAACTGTACACATCCGGGATCATCGCACCCTCGCATAGCGCCCTGTGATATTACTTGCGGCGACGCAGCGTCGCCGCAGGTAGCACGGACATGCTGCGATCTGAAAAGACGCGCAGCATGTCCGGAGTCGCAGGGAAGTCGGATGCGTGTTTCCACGCATAGTGGACACAGGATTTCATAAAATCCCCTCCACTATGCTGGAACATCTGGACGCTGCGTGTTTGACGCTGCAGCTCTGCGCAGCGTCAAACAAGCAGTGTTTACTGACCGTGGACACATACCCTTACTCCTCTCACCAGCCCAGAACAGCAGCACATGCAGAACCAGCAGCAGTGTGATCCAGAGGAGCCATCACTGCTATCATTACTCACAAAAATATCACTGTATTATCTGTGGAGTTACATGGGACTGCATGTCACATCTAATACATTATCATCTCAGTGGGAGCCCACCAAAAGCAGGGTGCTGCTGGCAGAGATTGTTGGTACTGGAAGCCCAGAAGGCACCGCAGAAAGGTCAGATTCTGTCACTTGTACCACCTTGTGTTCTTGCTGAGAATGTATGATATGTTTTTGCAGTGGTGTAACTGGAGTTCCATGGGCCCCAGTGTGAAATTTGGACCTGCCCCCCCGACACACACACAGTTTGGTCAGATGTATGGGCACCTGTAGCATTCTAAATTTTATAAAGACTTATGAATTGCCCCCCTCCACCTTCATTATGTAGTAATTAGTGATGAGCGAATATACTTGTTACTCGAGATTTCTCGAGCATGCTCGGGGGTCCTCCGAGTATTTTTTAGTGCTCGGAGATTTAGTTTTTCTTGCCGCAGCTGAATGATTTACATCTGTTAGTCAGCATAAGTACATGTGGGGGTTGCCTGGTTGCTAGGGAATCCCCACATGTACTTATGCTGGCTAACAGATGTAAATCATTCAGCTGCGGCAAGAAAAACTAAATCTCCGAGCACTAAAAAATACTCGGAGGTCACCCGAGCATGCTTGAGAAATCTCGAGTAACGAGTATATTCGCTCATCACTAGTAGTAATGTCCCCCATTCTGGTATATATGCCCATCATCCTGGTGAATATGTCAGCATCCTGGTATATATGTCCCAATGCTGGTATATATGGTCCCCATCCTGGTATGTATGGTCCACAGGGTCTTCATCCTGGTATATATGTCCCCATCCTGGTTTACATGGTTCCCAATCCTAGTGTATGTATACCATTCTACTCACCTTTCCTCTGCTCCCATGTTGCCCAGTGTCTTTTGTAGCCACCTCACAGCCCAGCAGCTGAAATCGGAGTGTGAGCCATTGTCATGCGCCGCTCCCTGTGGCTGCACCTCCAACGTCAGCTCACAACCACTGCGCCGGCAGCATGTATCGCAGTGCAGGGACCCGACAGGTCTATGCAACACGATGCATGTCATGCTTAAGGAGAATAGCTAATTTGTAGTAAAATGGCTAATTTGCAGGTATGCAATGATTGTTTACTAAACTGGAGGTATTGTTTTTATTAGGCCTCCTTAATAAACTGTTCCTGTTCAGGAGTATCACCAGGTGGCTCATTATTTGCAGATGTGCAATGATTCTTTAATAAACTGAAGTTGTTCTAATTAGACCTTCATAACAAGCGTGTGGGTAATTTTCTGTGTTGGCAATTTTCGCTGACATTGTTCTGTGCTGCAGCATCTCACCTATAACTGTATACTATTCTCCTGCCCGGCAGAGCATCTCACCTATAGGGTAGAGGCACACTAGGGTATGCGTTTTCGGAGCGATTTTGATGCATGACAGTCACACGAGTGCTTTCCGTATGGTCATGCGAGTGTGGTGAGTGTGATGAGATTTTGCATTTTTTTGTCTCAGCTAACATCAGTGTGACATCCGTGTGGTGTATGTGTGCAATGCGTTTTAAAGGCCTCTTTCACACTTCCGTTTTTTACAATCAGTCACAATCTGTCAAAATGTTGAAAACACGGATCCTGTGCTGATTGTAAAAAGCGGATGCACTGGAGCCGTTTTTTTTACAGTTCCAGTGCATCCTAGAAGGCTATGTGCACACGTTGTGTATGCGTCTTCGCCGTGGTTTTTCGCTGCGAAAACGCATACACAACACAACTTATGTTAAAAATAATTAAAAAAATAAAAAATCGTGATATTCTTACCTTCCAGCATCCCGCGCAGCCCCTGCAGCCTTGCCGATGCTCGCGATGCTCTGTTCCCAGTGATGTTGCTAATACAAGTTTATGAGAAAAAAATGGATCCAGCAGCACCATTTGCTGGATCCGTTTTTTTCACAAAACTACGCATTGTGATGGAAAAAGAAAGACAGAAGTGTGAAAGAGGCCTAACATGGTCTTTACCATGCTGTATAAAGTTCAAAAGAGAAGACACAGATAGGATAAATAGATTGAATAGAATAGAAAGATAGATAAATGCTAGAAAAGGTAGATCTGGCTTACCAGTCTCCCGCCCATTAAGCCTCATGCATATTCACTGCATTAACTAGCATATTATTCTCCTGCCCTGCTGAGCATCTCACCTATAATTCTATATTATTCTCCTGCCCTGCAGAGCATCTCACCTATACCTGTATACTATCCCCCTGTCCTGCAGAGCATTTAACCTATAGATCTATGCTATTCTCTGTCCTGCAGAGCTTCTCACCTATAACTCTCTACCGTTTTCTTGTGAGTGTTCATGTCTGTGGGCAATTTTCTGTGGGCATTTATCGCATATCATGTGAACATCCGCACCTTGCACCTCAAATATCATAGATCTGAAACTTAGTGATGCTGCAACTGGCAATTTTCTGTGTGGGCAATTTTCTGTGTGGGCATTGTTCCATGTGGGCAATTTTCCGTGTGGGCAATTTTTCATGTAGGCAATTTTTCTGTGGGCATTTTTCTGGTTACTGTTATCCGCCTGTTTTGTGGTTCAATACAGTATTGCCACACTGTTTTACCCTGAGGCCGGAGTCACACTAGCGAGTTTTACGGACGTATGAGAGGCGCAGAAAATGCGCATTGCACACGGTACAATGATTCTCTATGGCCCAGCTCCTTTCTGGCGTATTTTACGCATCAGTATTTTACGGTCTTTTACGGCCGTAGAAAATCGTAGCATGCTGCGTTTGTCAGCGTATTGCGCAAAAAATCCGAGAATGAAAAATGCGAGAAAAATACGGATTACACACGGACCAACAATGTTACTTGCGAGAAATACGCAGCGGTGTTCTATAGAAAAGCCGGCAATTCAGCGCCGTGTACAGTAAAATCACACTGACAGGTTAGAATAGATTAGCTAAAATAAATGTCTACACATAGTATAGTGGTATATACAGAGGTTAGACAAAATAATGGAAACACCGAACATTTTGGCATAATAATCTTCGAACATGTTATAAACATGCAAACCGTGACATATGGTAATGTTTTGTAGTTGATTATTTGTGTTATGTGATATGTGTATGTAAATTAACTGTTTGCTTTGCTGAATTGTAAGTACATTGATGAAAACCTGATACCAATGGCAGACCTCTCGGATTTTCAAAGAGGCCAAATTGTTGGTGCTCATATGGCAGGCGCTAGTGTAACAGAAAGTGCCCGAATGCTTGGCGTGTCAAGAGGTACTGTCTCCAAAGTAATGACTGTGTTTGAAAGAGAAGGAAAAACATCCGCAGCAAAGCACAGGTCCGGCCGAAAGTCAAAGTTGACTGAGAGAGACCGTCGGACTCTAAAGCGAATTGTGAGAGAGGATCGCAAGACCACAGCTCCGAAAATCACTGCTGAGCTCAATGAACACCTATAGAACCCAGTTTCCACGAAAACTGTTCGTCGGGAGCCGCACAAATCTGGATTCCACGGAAGAGCTGCAATTAGAAAACCGCTGCTCTCAATGACAAATGTTTCCAAGCATTTAGAGTGGTGTAGAAACCTCCAGAATTGGTCCCTCGAGCAGTGGAAACATGTGATATTCTCAGACGAATCATCGTTTACCCTATTTCTGACCTCCGGCCGAGTGTACGCTTGGAGACAGCTGAAAGAAGCATTCCATCCAGACTGCCTTCTCCCAACCATAAATCATGGCGGAGGTTCTGTGATGATCTGGGGTGCTATTTCATGGAGATCCGCTGGGCCAATGATATCCCTTCATGGAAGAATTAACAGCTGAGATTATTTAGGCATTTTGGGCAACCAAGTGCACCCAAAGGTTCAAGCACTGTTCCCGGAGGGGAACGCCATCTTTCAGGATGATAATGCACCAATTCATACAGCTAGAATCGTTAAAGCATGGCGTGAGGAACATTCTAATGAAGTTGAGCATCCCATCTGGCCCCCACAATCCCCAGACCTCAACATTATTGAGCATTTATGGTCGATTTTAGAGATTCAAGTTAGACGTTGATTTCCGCCGCCATCGTCGCTCAAAGAACTGGAGGGTGTTTTAACTGCAGAATGGGCTAAAATTCCTTTGGAAACAATTCACTCCTTGTATGAATCCATACCTCGGAGAATTGAGGCTATAATCGCCGCAAAAGGTGGACCTATACCAAATTAAACTAACTTTTGTTGGTATTTCCAGGTGTTTCCATTATTTTGTCCAACCCCTGTATATATATATGTGTCAGTGAGAGACACACACATATATATATATATATATATATATATATATATATATATATATATATATATATATATATAGTAGGGGTTGTACTCGCTCAGGTGCGACGGGTGACACTCAGGAGACACGTTTCCTTAAAAGTTCACAGGGTTTATTGCTCCATAAACCACATTGCAACAGGAACAACAGGTAAACAGTCTTACGTCAGACAGATGATTCCTCAATGTCCATAATAGAGCTCCGCTCTCTCAGGTCTGTGGGCACACAGACTGTGCTATGTCCAGCACGCAGGCTCTCCAGCCTAAATATGGTCTCTGTGTGTTGTTCAGGACGTCTGTCCCCACGTGGAACCGTCCAACACACAGGCCACTCTGCAGTGTCCAGCCAGAACACATGGAAGTGTGTCCACCCTGACAGACTCCCACACACTCACACCATGTGTTACACACACCTCCTTTACATAGGTGTAACCACACCCAGGTACCTGTCACATGGCTAGTCAGGTGAGCGTGACATCACCACAGGTCCTTACACACAAAACCATCTTACGTGTTCAAACACGCCTCTTTGGGTGGGTTTGTAGGTGGCTGAACCCACCCATCTCTCCAATCACCTGGAAGCCTTCCCAATGTAAACAAATCCCTAAGCAGTAGATCTGCTTGAGCAAAACATACCCAGGCTTCCATCACAGGGCCACCCACCTCTGCGATACATACCGTCCATTAATCACATGACCAGTCGCTATGCCACTATATATATATATATATATATATATATATATATATATATATTCATATTTCATACAGCGCTAGATAGCTTAAAAGCTGGTAATTCAATTACCGGCTTTTGCTATCTCCTTCCCAAACCCGACAGGATATGAGACATGGTTTACATACAGTAAACCATTTCATATCCCTTATTTTTTTACATATTCCTCATTAGTAATGTTCCAAGTGTCTGTGTGCAAAATATGGGGGCTCTAGCTGTTAAAATAAAGGGTTAAATCACAGAAAAAATTGGCGTGGGCTCCCGTGCAATTTTCTCCACCAGAGTGGGAAAGCCGGTGACTGAGGGCAGATATTAATAGCCTAGAGAGGGACCATGGCTATAGGACCCCCCCTGGCTAAAAACATCTGCCCCCAGCCACCCAGGAAAAGGCACATCTGTAAGATGCGCCTATTCTGGCACTTAGCCTCTCTCTTCCCACTCTGAGAAAATAATCAGAAAAATTCCCACGCTCGAGTTCATCTGAGGTTATGCCAGCAGGGGGCGCAGCACCGCAAGTCTAGGTAGCTACGTTCCACTGCTTCCATTCATTCCCCAGATTTTACAGACAGGAGCAAAGCTGCATTAGCAGGCTCCTGGCTGTAAAATTATTTAACCCCTTCAGATGGATTTACAGCGTGGGACAAGACTGAACAATGGAAGGTATGGGATATTGTTGATTTTTTTTTTTAACTTTGTTTCAGGTGACAAGGGTCTTCAATTGGATTGAGAGTATAATAAACTATTACAACACCATGTGTCTTTATTTCAATAAACTACTTTTTTTCCTAATGTGTGTGTTTTATTAACCATTTACTAGTATTGGATTAATAATGGATAGGTGTCTTATGGACGCCTCTCCATTATTAACCTGGCTTAATGTCACCTTACAATAGCAAGGTGACATTAACCCTTTATTACCCCATATCCCACCGCTATATATATATATATCTATCTAAAGAGTAAAAATTGAAACAGCACAAATCCACTACTTATCTTCGGGTGCAAAGCCCAGACAACCCGTCCTTGGTTGTTTCCTGTCAATATATTTCACAAAAGCAGGCAGCACTCCATAGTCTTTGGGACAATATGTAGGTGTTTATTAAACCCACATCTCCATGCAACGTTTCGGCTCAACTGAGCCTTTCTCAAGGCTTGAGAAAGGCTCAGTTGAGCCGAAACGTTGCATGGAGATGTGGGTTTAATAAACACCTACATATTGTCCCAAAGACTATGGAGTGCTGCCTGCTTTTGTGAAATATATATCTATCTATATATATAGACTGTATATATGTTTTCATGAATATATGAGCCCATGGATCCATTGTATGTCTGTTTTGCAAGCCGGCTAGTCGCTGTACGGATGTCATACGGATTACATATGGAGGTTTACATGCGCAAAATACGCTGCCACACCCTGCCTACGGATGACATACGGATCACTATTTCGGGAACATTTCTGCGTATTACGCATGTAAAATACGGACCATATTTCCCCACACTGAGTGTGACGCCGGCCTCACTCTGAGTTGTCTGAGTAGCATTATGCCCACATTAAAGGGAGAGCGGGCATTCGGTAAGACGATCCCTGGTCCATGCGGTTTCGGCTAGCGGACCAGGGCACCTGCGATTCCCTGTGTCTCCACAACACCCATAGAGTCAAAATCATCAGGGGGGGGGGGTCAGCGGGTGCCCTGGTTCATGTGCCCAAAAATGGTACCAATAAAAATGTCATCTCTCCCTGCAAAAAACAAGTCGTCACATGACTGTCGGCAGAAAAATGGAAAAATTATAGTTCTAGAAGAATGCAAAAACTATTTTTTGCAAAAAACAAAACCTGTTTAAGAGCGTGAAGGCAGCCAAACAGAAAATCCTGATATAAATCTGATATCGCTATAATCGCACTGACTTGAAGAATAAAGTTATACCGCACAAGGAGCGGCATAAAAAATAAATATAACCAATTCTTCACCTGCTGTTGATTTCTTCATTCTGCCTCCAAAAGATCGCAGTATAACTCAGCTCACATTCATCCTGTGCTGAGCGCGTACACCGGGGTTTCCGTGCAAGTCTCTGAAATATGTAATTCAGACAAAACCACCAGTGGACGATTCCCTATAATGAGGCAGATGGAGTCACTACGGATGCCATCTGGGCCAAGATCCAGTGGTGTCCGTCTTTTAGGCATACACAAAAGTACAGTTGGCCACAGTGTTGTGCATCTCTGAAGAGAAGGAAAACGCTGAACAGAGGCCAGACGGAAGTCCAGAATAAATCTGCTGCCTCTTCTAGTGAATGGATAACTCGGGTGTTTCATCTGAATCACGTCATTCGAAGAATTAGATGGAAACCCCAAAATAAGTGCTCAGTGTAGAGCACTGGATAAATGTGATCCCATACGTTATGTAAAATATTCCCAATAAAAGCTTCAACTCAATCCACAAAAAAAGCAAGTCCTCACTCAGGTCTGTCATCTATTAATGGAAGTATAGGAGGCTTCCACGTTACTGGTAGTAAAAAGGCTCTGGAAAAGCACTATGGCTCTTCAGTCCACAAAAGAAATCCAGCGAATTCTGTGCTCGCAAATCCAAATGCCCCCCTCCCTTCTGAGCCCCACAGTGTGTCTAAACCACATTTAGAGTCCACATATTTGGCATTTCTGTATGACAGCCCACCTAATTTAATTTATTTTGCATGTCTCCAGAAGCACGAGTTGGGCATAATGCACTGGGCACTACAATGTACGGACACTACAATAGCAGATATGCAATTTTGACTCTGCAACATCCACTGCTGTTTGTTTCTGCAAAACGCCTGTAGAAATACAGCATTGTATCTTACTCAACCATACGACTATCTTTAGCAAGCCAGGTAGAATAGACTGTTATTAGTGATGAGCGAGTATATTCGCTGCTCTGGTTTTCCCAAGCATGCTCGGGTGGTCTCTGAATATTTGTGAGTGTTCGGAGAGTTCGTTTTTGTCGCAGTTGCATGATTTATGGCTGCTGGCCAGCCTGAGTACATGTGGGGGTTGCCTGGTTGTTAGGGAATCCCCACATGTATTCAGGCTGTCTAGCTGCCATAAATCATGCAGCTGCGTCAACAAAAACTAAATCTCCGAGCAATGAGTATACTCGCTCATCACTAACTGTTATCTGTATGTTGACTTTTGAATGTTATATGCTTCTTTCTGGTTGGTCAAGAAAACAGACTTTTGCTTGTGTAGGCCTTTAATATTGACTTGTAAGTTGACATTTGATTTATAATATTGTGCTCTTATCGTTGATGACTAGTGATGTTTACTGATATGCTAATTATACATTGTCCATGCCAGCCAGTTTGCTGTCATTCCAAACAGAGGAGGAAAATCTATGCAAATAGATTACATAATCAAACAATGCGACTTGGTCACCATTCTTTCCTTTATCTGTGATGATGGATTGAAGGACGCTTGTTAATTATAAAAAGAGTTTTCATGACTCTATAGAGAGACAGAGATTCAGCCAAGACATCCAAACATCCAGGGGCTCTACAGATTTGCAGCCAAAATATCATGGCTGCATCACGAGGAACACAGATTTATTATTCTACAGGATGCCAGTTTAGGGGACTTCGGGCCCGACTGGAAGAATACAGATCTGCTCCATGGACCATTGCTGAACCATGGATACGTTTTTGAAACCCAGGTTGGGACGATCTGGTCACCTGGCACCTATGGAGATGCTTGGAGAAACCAGGTTGGGATCATCCGGTCACCTGGAACCTATGGATAGGTTAGGAGAAACCTGGTTGGGACCATCCAGTCACCTGGCACCATTGAAATTTTCGGAGAAGCCAGATTGTGACCCTCAAGTCAACTGGCCTTCTATTTCTATGGACTGTCATCTTCCTAAGCTTGTCGTTACCTTCTGTCTGTGTGTGTACCACAGGTGGGGTAGTTGACTCTGGAAGCTCTGAAGTAACAGCTGCTTCTGTCCAGTCAGCGGATGGGTGAGACTCTGTAATGTGCACCATCTTTGGTACTGTGCTGTGACTGTTCTATATGTTATCTGCCTGTTTTGTGGTTCAATAAAGTATTTCCACACTGTTTTACCCTCACCCTGAGTTGTCTGAGTAGCGTTATGCCCATATTAAAGGGAGAGTGAGTGTTCGGCAGGACGATCCCTGGTCCATGCAGTTTCGGCTACTGAACCGGGGCACCTGCCAACTTTCGTGTCTCGCCAATACCCATAGAGTCAAAATTGTTAGGGGGGTCAGTGGGTGCCCTGGTTCGCTAGCCAAAACCAAATACCTTTCCCCGTGGGCGTAATACTACTCAAACAACACAGGGGGAGGGTAAAACTGTGGCAATACTTTTTTTTTTTTAACCATAAAATTTTTATTTTATTAAACATGGTATAACAAAACAGGGTCGTACAAGTATTTAGTTTCTGTATAGTGTGCATGAATAATAAACGATATAAACGATGTAAGGCTATAAATGACCTTAATTTTACAAAGACGTAAATGACAAAGACAAGACAAGACAGTAAGGAGTAGAAGGAGGGGAGGGGAAGAAAAAAAAAAAAAAAGGGAAAAATCTCAGTTAAATCGACTAATCAAATCCGAACTCAGCCGCACTACAGGTCGGATCCCGCTGCATAATAATCCCACGGGGACCATATTGCCTGGAAGCGCACCACCGAGTCATTTAGTAAGGCTGTAAGGTGTTCCATCCTTCTGACATCCATGATCCGTCTAATGAGGATCTGAAGCGAAGGGGGACTCGGCCTGTGGCAATACTTTAATGAATCACAAAACAGGCAAATAACACATAGAACAGTCCCAGCAAAATACTCAAGATGGTCTCACCCTTCGTAGTGAACATAAATTCCCTTAAAGAACAGATTTATTAAATAACCATTTAAAAATACACCATCCCAGTGTTCTACTGGCAGAAAAGGAACTCTGCCAAAAATAGCTAAAAAGTGACCACTCCTAGCACATACCCTACAATATCCTAAATGTCACCTGCCTTGCTGTGGAGGTTGGCACCCTTGATAACGCTTTTTTGGCGCCCCCACTCAACGTGGACTACCCCTCACTGCCCTTTCTCACCCTAATACAAAGGTGGGAAAACAATAATGATAGAACAGAGATGAAAAAAAGCAAAAAAATTGTCACAAAAAAAATCAAAAAAACCAAATATAATCAAAAATAACAAAAAGACCAAGGCAGGACAAAAAGCAGTCATATATAATTATAATCCTTGTATCAACATGACTGCCACTTGCCATTTCGTAGCAACGGGTATATTGCCAGATTTGCCCTATATATATCAATACGGCAATAAACCAGTATCAAAGAACAAAAGAAACAGGAAAGTGCCCATACAATACTATATAGCCCAAACTGCAATTAAGAAGATGATCTAGCAGTCAATATAATGCCCATAGATGGGGCACATAAAATCAATAGTCCATACAAAATGTACTGTTAATATACACAATAGTAAAGATGGAGATCACTTATCCTGATATTATACGCCTCTATATGCCTCAACGCGTTTCCCCATGGTGCGGTTCATCAGGAGGCCCATCGTGCATGTCAGATACCAGATGCCATGGATAAAAAAGCATAACCGGCGGTTCACATCGGGCGGAGTTATATACCCCCGTCTATACAGTTGCTCCAATCAGCGCCATCGCTAATCAGCGATGGTCAAGAAGACTGAGTAGTCAGATGTTTTACCTGCCATATCCCAGAAGCGGATATCCCACTACAACGTGGGTCCCTGAGTACTGCGCATGCCCGGAAGTGTTTCTCCATTTAGGATGACTCATACCAGCGCGTCGTCCTGCTGCATGCGTTCCAGCTCAATGCGCAAGACCGGAAGTAGTGTCTCCTCTCCACCTGACTGTGATGCATTGCTCGAGTCCAAAGGTGCTGCGCATGCCCGGTGGTATCGGGACTACAGAATATCAGAGTCACCTCTCACAGTGTGTTACGCAGGACCGGAAGATTCCCTCTCAATCCACCTGCCATACCACTGAGACTCATGTACCAATCCCTATGCGCGCAGTCTCATAAAATTCCGGGATAATCTGATAGTAATACTGAGACTAATGT
Source organism: Ranitomeya variabilis (assembly GCF_051348905.1). Lineage (NCBI taxonomy): Eukaryota > Metazoa > Chordata > Amphibia > Anura > Dendrobatidae > Ranitomeya > Ranitomeya variabilis. Next base: position 562,491,656 of record NC_135235.1, on the reverse strand, counting down.
CAGTGCACACAGTCTCAAGGGTCACGGGGTGATCTGATAGCGATGCTGAACATCTATCATTATCCATTTGACCCTATCAATACCGGAAAAACTTTTTCAGAAGAATATGGCAGTCTTATCAATAAACAAACATATCCGATATAAACAAACCTAATAAACAAACCTACAGTGAGGTGCATGTAAACACATGCCATAACATGACTTTTTAGCCCAAAAGTTATACCCCCAAAAATAACACATTTAGAGAGCACATATAAACCGACCTAATCAAGCAGAGATAAGGAAAAGTCAGATAAAACAGGTATATGAAAGATACTCATTAAGTCCCTTCGGGGATAATGATTGCAACCTATACATCCATTCTGTTTCCTTCCGTTGGATGGCTTTATCCAGGTTGCCACCCCTAATTTTAGGTCTAATTAATTCCACCATATTGAAGGTGATTTCTTTCAAATTACCTCCATGTACTTCATTCATATGCCTGGCAACCGGGGTGTCCCTTTTATTCCTTATATCACACACGTGCTCTCCAACCCTCACCCTCAGTTCCCTAATCGTTTTACCGATGTAATCTTTCACTACTGTTTTTTCGAATTCCTACTATGATCTGGATACGTTAGCATGGTCTCACCCTTCCACTGACTGGACGGAATAAAAGCAGCTGTGACTTCACAGCTTCCAAGGCCGACTGCCCCACCTGTGGCATGCACACAGAGAGGTGGTAATATCAAGCTTAGAAAGATGACAGTCCATTGAGGTACAAGGTCAGTTGACCAGAGGGTCACAACCTGCCTTCTCCGAACATCTCCATGGAGCCAGGTGACCGGTAGGTCCCATTCTTGGCTTTCACAAACGTATCCATGGGGCTCAGATGATCTTTGGGTCCAAATCTCGACTACCCCAAATGTATCCATGGTTCAGCTATGTTCTTCAGCTATGTTCAATGGAACAGATGTGTATTTTTTCAGCTGGGGCCATGGTCCCCTAAGCTGATATCCTGTAGAATGTCAAATCTGTGTCCCTCATGATGGAGCCATGATGTCTTGGCTGGTGTCTTGCAAAGAGTCTCTGGTTCTTTGGATCTCTTAGCTGTCTGGGTGTCTGGAGGTATATTTGTCTGATGCTACAGAGGCATATATCTTTTTATAGTTAACAACTGTCCTTCAAGCCATCATTTACAGGTAAAGGGGAAGAATGGTGACAAGATCAACTCGCATTGTTTGATTATGTAATCTATTTGCATAGTTTTTCTCCTCTGTTTTGCAAGTCAACAAGTTAGCTATCCTGCACAATGTGTAAAGAACATATCATCAAACATCATTGTTCAATTGACCCTGAATCACTGTTTTACAAAGATAGCAGACAATATGTTGTAGGGGCTGATATAAGCTGCAAACATTAGCCATTCAAAAATATCACAAGAAGACCAACTGAAGAAAAAATGCATAAATTCAAAAGTTAACATATAGATAACAGTCAATAACTCCTGGCTTACTACAAATAAATGACTGGTTAATTAAGATAAAAATGCTGTATTGTCACAGGCACTCCTTCCTTTCTGAGCCCTGCCATGCAACCAAACAGTAGTTTTCCCCCACATTTGGGGTATTGTCATACTTAGAAGAAATTGCACAACAAATTGTATGACATAATTTCTCCTGTTACCTTTGTGAAAATGCAATATTTGGGGCTAAAATACATTTTTTGGAGAAAATTGTGATTTTTTTTATTTTCATGGCTCTACATTATAAACTTCTGGGTAGCACCTGGGGCTTCAAGGTGCTCAGCACACTTCTAGATAAGTTCCCTGAGGGGGTCTAGTTTCCAAAATGGTGTCACTTGTGGGGGGGGCACTTTATGGACTCTTGAAACGCGACATGGCATCTCCTAATTATAACTGCAAATTTTGTATTCAAAAAGTCAAATGGAGCTCCTTCCTTTCCGAGCCCTGCCATGAGCCCAAACAGTGTTTTCCCCCACATTTCAGTTATTGGCATGCTCAGGATCAATTGCACAACACATTTGGGGTACATTTTTTCCCTTTACCCTTGTGAAAATAAAAACAAATTGGGTCTAAAGTAAAATTTTTGCAAAAAAAAGATAAATGTTCATTTTTTCATTCCACACTCTAAAAATTCCTGTGAAGCACCTGAAAGGTTCATAAACTTCTTGAATGTGGTTTTGAGCAGAGCACCTTGAGGGGTGCAATTCTTAGAATGGTGTTACATTTGGGCATTTTCCTATCATATAGACCCCTCAAAGTCAATTCAAATGTAATGTGGTCCCTAAAAAATGGTTTTGTAAATTTTGTTCAAAAAAGTAGAAATCGCTGATCAACTTTTAACCCTTACAATTACCTAATAAGAAAAAATTGTTAAAAAAAATGCTGAAGTAAAGTACATATGTGGGAAATGTTATTTATGAACTATTATGTGTGACATGACTCTCTGATTTAACCCCTTAACGACCGCCGATACGCCTTTTAACGGCGGCAGTTAAGGGTACTTAAACCACAGCGCTGTGGAAAAAGTGAATAGCGCCCCCCAGAGTCGGATTTCCTCTGGGGTCTCGGTTGCCGAGGGTAGCCGAGACCCCAGAGAACATGATTCGGGGGGGGGGGTACCGACCCCCGAGTCGCGATCTCCGGTAATTAACCATTTACCGGCAACAAAAAAAATACGTGATTTGCCATTTAATTTCTGTGTCCTCCGATGTGATCGCACATCAGAGGACAGAGAAATGGGGTCCCCGATCGCCCCCCGATACTCACATGTCTCACTCATGTCACACGCCGCCATCTTGTTCTGGAAAAAAAAAATGGCGGGCGCATGCGCAGTGCACCCGCCGGCCGGCACCCGGAAGATCTTTGGGGTCTCGGCTGCCAGGGGTAGCCGAGACCCCAAAGAACATGATCGGAGTCGGTTTTTACCGACCCCTGTTTTGCGATCGCCGGTAATTAACCAAAAAAAAAAGCGATGTAATTCTCTGTCCTCTGATGTGATCGCACATCAGAGGACAGAGAAATAGGGGGATTTGGGACCCTGTTATACTTCCCAGTGTCCCTGGGTCCTCCTGCTTCCTCTCCTTGCTCCGATAAGAAAATGGTGGGCGCATGCGCAGTGCGCCCGCCGTGATCTGCCGGCCGGCAGAGGAAGATTTTTCCTCTTGTTTTATTTTGGTCACTGTGAGATCTTTTCACAGTGATCAAAATAAAAAAATAGTAAATAACCCCCCCTTTATCACCGCCTTAGTTAGGAAAAAATAATAAAATAAAAAAAATCTATGTATTTCTATTTTCCAATTAGGGTTAGGGTTAGGGCTAGGGCTAGGGTTAGGGCTAGGGTTAGAGCTATGGTTAGGGTTAGGGCTAGGGTTAGAGCTAGGATTAGGGTTAGGGTTGGGGCTAAAGTTAGGGTTAGAGTTGGGATTAGGGTTTGGATTAGGGTTGGCATTAGGGTTACGTTTGGGATTAGGGTTAGGTTTGGGATTAGGGTTAAGGTTAGGGTTGGGATTAGGGTTAGGGGTGTATTGGGATTAGGGTTAGGTTTTGAGGTTAGGGTTGAGATTAGGATTAGGGGTGTGTTGAGTTTTGATTAGGGTTATGGTTAGGGTTGGGATTAGGGTTAGGGGTGTTTTGGGGGTCAGGGTTGTGATTAGGATTATGGATCAGGTTGGGATTAGGGTTACGGGTATGTTGGGGTTAGGGTTGGAGTTAGAATTGGGGGGTTTCAACTGTTTAGGTACATCAGGGGGTCTCCAAACGAGACAGCCAACTTTGCGCTCAAAAAGTCAAATTATGCTCCCTCCCTTCTGAGCTCTGCCATGTGCCCAGTGGTTTACCCCCCACATATGGGGCATCTGCATACTAAGTACTAGTTGGACAACCACTTTTGGGGTCCAGTTTCTCCTGTTACCCTTGCTAAAATAAAGAAAAATTGGGGGCTAAAACATCATTTTTGTGGAAAAAAAATGATTTTTTATTTTCACGGCTCTGCATTATAAACTGTAGTGAAACACTTGGGGGTTCAAAGTTCTCACCACACATCTAGATAAGTTCCTTGGGGGGTCTAGTTTCCAATATGGGGTCACTTGTGGGGGGTTTCTACTGTTTAGGTACATCAGGGGCTCTGCAAATGCAACGTGACGCCTGCAGACCAATCAATCTAATTCTGCATTCCAAACGCGCTCCTTCCCTTCCGAGCCCTGATGTGTGCCCAAACAGTGGTCCCACCCCACACATGGGGTATCAGCGTACTCAGAACAAATTGGCAAGCAACTTTTGGGGTCCAGTTTGTCCTGTTACCCTTGCTAAAATAAAAAAAATGAGGGGCTAAAAAAATCATTTTGGGGGAAAAAATTATTTTTTATTTTCACGGCTCTGCATTATAAACTGTAGTGAAACACTTGGGGGTTCAAATTTCTCACCACACATCTAGATAAGTTCCTTGGGGGGGTCTAGTTTCCCCCCAATGGGGTATCAGCGTACTCAGGACAAACTGGACAACAAATTTTGGGGTCAAATTTCTCATATTACCCTTGAGAAAATAAAAAATTGCGAGCTAGAAAATCATTTTTGAGGAAAAAAAAAGGATTTTTTATTTTCACGGCTCTACGTTATAAATTTCTGTGAAGCACTTGGGGGTTCAAAGTGCTCACCAAACATCTAGATAAGTTCCTTAATGGGTCTAGTTTCCAAAATGGGGTCACTTTTGTTTTTTTTTCACTGTTTAGGCACATCAGGGGCTCTCCAAACGCGACATGGCGTCCAATCTCAATTCCAGCCAATTCTGCATTGAAAAAGTAAAACGGAACTCCTTCTTTTCCAAGCTCTGCCATGCACCAAAACTGTGGTTTATCCCCACATATGGGGTATCGGCGTACTCAGGATAAACTGCACAACAACTTTTGTAGTCTAATTTCTCCTGTTACCCTTGTGAAAATAAAAATTTTGGGGCGAAAATCATTTTTTGTAGAAAAAATTTGATTTTTTATTTTCACAGCTCTACGTTATAAACTTCTGTGAAGCACCTGGGGGTTCAAAGTGCTCACCACACATCTAGATACATTCCTTAAGTGGTCTAGTTTCCAAAATGGTGTCACTTGTGGGGGGTTTCTACTGTTTAGGCACGTTAGGTACTCTCCAAACGCGACATGGCATCCGATCTCAATTCCAGCCAATTCTGCATTGAAAAAGTCAAACGGTGTTCCTTCTCTTCCAAGCCCTGCCATGTGCCCAAACAGTGGTTTACCCCCACATATGGGGTATCGGCGCAATCAGGAGAAATTGCACAACAAATTTTGTGGTTCATTTTCTCTTTTTACACTTGAAATAAAAATAATTGGTTCTGAAGTAAAATGTTTGCAAAAAAAGTTAAATGTTAATTTTTTCCTTCCACATTGTTTCAGTTCCTGTGAAGCACGTAAAGGGTTAATAAACTTCTTGAATGTGGTTTTGAGCACCTTGAGGGGTGCAGTTTTTAGAATGGTGTCAAGTTTGGGTATTTTCTGTCATGTACACCCCTCAAAGTGACTTTAAATGTGAGATGGTCCCTAAAAAAAATGGTTTTGTAAACTTTGTTGTAAAAATGAGAAATCGCTGGTCAATTTTTAACCCTCATAACTTCCTAACAAAAAAAAAATTTTGTTTCCAAAATTGTGCTGATGTAAAGTAGACATGTGGGAAATGTTATTTATTAACTATTTTGTGTGAGATATCTCTCTGATTTAAGGGCATAAAAATTCAAAGTTTGAAAATTGCAAAAAAATTTTTTTTTTTGGCCATATTTCTATTTTTTTTCCATAGATAATCGCAGGTAATATCGAAGAAATGTTACCACTAACATGAAGTACAATATGTCACGAAAAAACAGTTTCAGAATCAGCGGGATCCATTTAAGAGCTCCAGAGTTATAACCTCATAAAGTGACAGTGGTCAGAATTGTAAAAATCGGCTCGGTCATTAAGTACCAAATTGGCTCTGTCACTAAGGGGTTAAGGACATAAAGGTTAAAAGTTTGAAAATTGCTAAATTTTCAAAATGTCCATTTTCCCCACTAAATAAACGTACAATATGTCATGAAAAAACAGTCTCAGAATCAGTGGGATCTGTTGAAGTGTTCCAGATTTATTAACACATAACGTGACCCTTGTCAGAATTGTAAAATTGGCCTGGTCATGAAGGTGCAAACAGCCTTGGGGGTGAAAAGGTTAATAACAAAGACATTCATTTAAAAACTGCCCTTCGTGGTTGCTATGTTTGTTTAATATTTGAATTTGTTTGGTGATTTTAAAACATTTAAGTGCGACATACATGCAAAAGAAAAGGAAATCAAGACAGGAGCAAGCACTTTTTCACACAACTGTATGTCTCCTGGCCTACTGAAAATATACGTCTGCCATTATTAAGATTAAATGCTGTGTCATAACAGTAAGGTTTAAATATTATAAGTTAGGAGGACCATCCCGAACTTGGGTACTCCTTGACGCTGGTGGAATGGTTTTTACGCTTTTTTTTAAAATAAAAAACGGTGTTTACTTAACCCCTTCACCCCCGGAGCTTTTTCCGTTTTTTCGTTTTCGTTTTTTGCTCCCCTCCTTCCCAGAGCCATAACTTTTTTATTTTTCTATTTTTCCATCAATATGGCCATGTGAGGGCTCATTTTTTGTGGGACGAGATGTACTTTTGAACGATACCTGTTATGACCCCAATGGCAGAGGGTCTCAAAAGTACATACCAAGTCTGCAAACATAAAAAACCAGCTCATAGGGCAGTGCTAACTGGGCTAACCGTATATCTAATCCTAGCACCACAAATAGCAGCAGCCGGGGAACGTGCCTACGTTGGTTCTAGACGTCTCGCGCCAGCCGGAGAACTAACTAACCCTAGAAGGGAAAAGATAGACCTTTCTTGCCTCCAGAGAAAAGAATACCAGCCCCCTAGAGCTTCCAGCAAAATCAGGAATCACATTTAGTACAAGCTGGATAGAAAATAAGAGCCATACAAATAACCAAAAAACAAGGAAGCACGACTTAGCTTAATTTTGCAAGAACCAGGACCAGCAGACAGGAGCAAACAGAAAGGATCTGATTACAACGATGCCAGGCACTGGACTGAGAATCCAGGAAGCTTATATAGCAACACCCCTGGACTAACGACCCAGGTGGGTGCCAAACTGAGAAAGACAATTCCAGAGTCATATCACCAGTGACCACAAGAGGGAGCCAAAAAAGTCTAATTCACAACAGATACCATTGGTTTTACCATGCTGTGTAACAGAAAACGGGAAAAAAATTCCAAGTGCGATGAAATTGCGAAAAAAGTGCAATCTCACACTTGTTTTTTGTTTGGCTTTTTTGCTAGGTTCACCAAATGCTAAAACTAACCTGCCAGTATGATTCTCCAGGTCATTACGAGTTCATAGACACCAAACATGTGTAGGTTCTCTTTTATCTAAGTGTTAAAAATAATTCCAAAGTTTGCTAAAAAAAAAAAATAAATTACTCCATTTTCCGATACCCGTAGCGTCTCCTTTTTTCATGATCTGGGGTCGGTTGAGGGCTTATTTTTTGCGTGCCAAGCTGGCGTTTTTAATGATACCATATTGGTGCAGATACATTCTTTTGATCGTCCGTTATTGCATTTTAATGCAATGTTGCGGCGAACAAAAAAAAAGGAATTTTGGCGTTTTGATTTTTTTTCTCGCTACGCCATTTAGCGATCAGGTTAATCCTTTATTTTTATTGATAGATCGGGCGATTCTGAATGCGGCGATACCAAATATGTGTAGATTTGATTTTTTTTTATTGTTTTATTTTGATTGGGGCAAAAGGGGGGTGATTTGAACTTTTATATATTTTTAATTTTTTTAATATTTTTAAACACTTTTTTTTTAATTTTGGCATGCTTCAATAGCCTCCATAGGAGGCTAGAAGCATGCACTACACGATCGCCTCTGCTACATAAAGGTAAAGCACAGATCACCTCTATGTAGCAGAAATGCAGGGTTGCTTTGAAGCCAACCACAGGGTGGCGCTCAAAGCAATCGGCCATCAACAACCACAGAGGTCTCAAGGAGACCTCTGATTCTTATGGCAATGCACCGATGACCCCCGATCATGAGATGGACGTCAGCGGTGCGAGTATTTCCCGGCCGGGAGCGCTAGTTAAATGCTGCTGTCAGAGTTTGACAGCGGCATTTAACTAGTTAATGGGCGTGGGCGGATTGCGATTCCGCTCGCACTCATTGCGCGCACATGTCAGCTGTACAAAACAACTGACATGTCGCGGCTTTGAGGTGGGCTCACCGCCGGAGCCCACCTCAAAGCGGGGGTTCTGCCAGCTGACGTACGATTCTGTCAGCTGGCAGAAAGGGGTTAATACCCAATGTTATTTATATGCACTACTGCTTTTAAATACTTACAGTAGGGTATTTTTTTGTCATTTTGTTTCTGTCTTGGGTTTTGATTATTTTATGACCATTGTGAACATGCTGCTATTTTGCTTGCATACCAACTTGTACTCCAGTTCAATTATTTTCCGTTTAGTTTTATGTATTTACGTTAAACTTAAACTGCCATTTTTCAGCCCAATCGTCCAGCTTTTATTAAACTATCTGCAATATTAAATCAAATTCCTGTGTCAATTAACCGTGCAGAGTTTAGTATCATCTGCAAATATTAAAATTTTTCTTTGCATGTCCTCCATAAGGTCAGTAATAAATACAGCCATGGCCAAAAGTGTTGGCACCATTATAATTATTCCAGACAATGAAGTATTTATCACAGAAAATTATTGCATTTACACATATTTTGTTATACACATGTTTATTTCCTTTGTGTGTATTGGAGCAACATACAAAAAAAAAAACAGAGAACAAAAGGCAAATTGGACAACTCCTCAAAAATGGTCCGGACAAAATTGTTTGCACTCTCAACTCAATATTTGGTTGGTACCTTTACTTGACACAGGTTAGTTTGAGCAAGCATCATATGCTTGAAACAAAATTGTTTACCCTTAATTTTGGAAAGGTGTCAACAATTTTATTTAGGGAGTTTTGTGTGAAATTATGTCCAGTTTGCTTTTTTTTCTCAGTTTTTTTATGTTTCAATACACACAAAGGAAATAAACGTGTATAACAAAACATGTTCAATTGTAATAATTTTCTTGGAGAAATACTTAATTTTCTGAAACTTTCTGCCATGACTGTATATTAAAAAGAAAAGAGCCCAAAACTGACCCATGTGGTGCCTTATTATTAACTGACTCCCAATCTGTTCCATTAATAACCATCATCTGTTTTCCTATCACTGAGCCAGTTGTAACCCCAATTTACCAATATTTTCCCCTAGTCCCATTACTCTCATTTTTTTGTTACAACTTTTTATGTGGCACCTTATCAATGCCTTTGAAAAGTTCAGATAGAAAACATCCATGGCTTTGCGCTGGTCCAGTTTGGAATTTACCTCCTCATAGAGGCTTGTCAGCTTAGTTTGACAGGACCGATCCCTTACAAGTCCATGTTAATGCTGGGTTATGAAGTTATTTTAGTGAGATGCTCCAGGAAAGAATAGCCTTGGCATTTTCTTGTGCTTATTTTGATCTTGGTTTTATTATTTTGCCCACTATAGTCATTAAACTTATCATCCTACAGTTTCCGCACTCCATTTTTTACCACATTTTCAATTTTGGCAGGACATTTGCCAGTCTGGAGATATAGACCCTGTTATCATGGAATCCTTGAATATAAGAAATAATGTTTTGTCTATCATGATACTAAATTCCTGCAGTACTAGGTGGTACATGCAATCTCGGCCTGGTGAGTTTTCTATTTTAATGTACTTAAGGGAGCACCATAGTTCCTGATAGGTTAAGCAGGAGACATCTAATGGAGAGTTTTTGGTATCCTTGATTATGTCATCTGTCATGGGATTTTTGTGTAAAAACTGTAGATGAGAAGGCATTTAATACATTTGCCATTCCTTCATTCTCATCTACCATTTTACCCATGTTATTTTAGAGGGGGCCAACATTATCATTTTTGAGTATCTCTCTGTTTATGTAGTTTAACACCTTTGATCCCACACCTACATCAACTGCAGCACTTAATTTTATAAAGGGAGTAGATTTTCTAAGCCCATCAGTACCCTTGCAAAGTGTTCATAAGCCTATGGATTGACATGGCAACTAGGGACCTAAAATGGACTTCAAGGATGACTAGGTTCTACTTAAAGGGAACCTGTCACCCCCAAAATGGAAGATGAGCTAAGCCCACCGGCATCAGGGGCTTATCTACAGCATTCTGGAATGCTGTACATAAGTCCCCGATGTATCCTGAAAGATGAGAAAAAGAGGTTAGATTATACTCACCTGGGCGGGCGGTCCGATCCGATGGGCGTCGCGGTCCGGGGCCTCCCATCTTCTTACGATCACGTTCTCTTCTTGTCTTCATGCCGTAGCTCCGGCGCAGGCGTACTTTGCCTGCCCTGTTGAGGGCAGAGCAAAGTACTACAGTGTGCAGGCGCCAAGAAAGGTAAGAGAAGCCCGGCGCCTGCGCACTGCAGTACTTTGCTCTGCCTTCAACAGGGCAGACAAAGTTCACCTGCGCCGGAGCCGCAGCATGAAGACAAGAAGAGGACGTCATCTTATGAAGATGGGAGGCACCGGACCACGACGCCCATCGGACCGGACCGCAGTGGGGACCGCCCCTGGATGAGTATAATATAACCTCTTTTTCTCATCTTTCAGGATACATCGGGGGCTTATCTACAGCATTACAGAATGCTGTAGATAAGTCCCTGATGCCGGTGGGCTTAGCTCACCTTCCATTTTGGGGGTGACCGGTTCCCTTTAAAGCTCAACACCATAGGCCGCCTCTTAGCGTAATACTGATACTGACAGTCGTAATTCATTGTCATACAGGTACCCCTCCTACAATACTTCCCAACTCTCCAGGAACATCAGGAAACTCCTAGAAAATAGTATACTTCCAAATAAGATGGAAAATCTTGTGGGTGTCTGCACTCTTTTGCAATGCCTGGTACATGGTAGCATTGCATCTCCCCTTTCATTTTCTGCAGCTTATAACCTTACTTCTCCTTCCTGCTCTGAAGCTAGAACCAAATAGGTATTACCTTTATCGTGATATCACCTGTTCTCTAAATCCTAGAGTAGAGATGCATTGATGCTACATGCAGTGTTGGACTGGGGTGCCATGGGCCCACCAGTAAAATTGCCTCTCGGGGTCCACTGTTCAGCTAAATGCAAATATTACGCTAACCTCAAATCAGAAAAACTTCCATATTATTATCTTGGTAATTTCTTAAATGAATGATAATATACTGCGATTGTACATAGTGAATCAAGTCTATTGTGCTAATATAGGGGTTGGGGGACCCACTCCTGCTTAGGGGTCCAATGGGTTGGGGTACTGAATTGTGCTTAGATGCTCACTGGAGAATTTATCTGTCCCTTGGAGGCCAGTCTGTGCCTGGTTACTGGATATATGAGTTGTGTGATTAAAATTCTGCATGTTTGGGGTGTGTTCAATTTAAATGGGTGGAGCATAAAACCTAAAAAGGTTGCACAGCATGCTATTATAGATTCTTTCTGAACCTTGTAGTAGACTCTCTTTTATGGCCTGTCTACAAAGTTGGCACATTTTTCTCATATACTTGGAGATTATTTTATGTATGCCACCACATTGGTCTATAACATCATGGGTTACAAATGGCGACACTTAATGATAAGGTTGATAACCTAAAAAAGACACACAGTTTCTCTAATTATTCAGCGATTTGGGCAATGCATCTGTAGCGCCCCCACCGCCGCAGGGCCGAGGGGTACCCGGTACCGGGCCTTCGGGTCTCTGCTTCTGGGGTTGTCACGGCGGCTAGGCCCCGGTCCGTGACCCTGCCGTGGGGCGCACAGTGAATGATAGGTGTGGATGATGGTAGTGGTGGTGCGGTGCAGTAAATAACGAGGACACCAGGTTGCAGTCTCTTTACCTCTTTACTGAAGATCTCTGGGCCCTCAGTCCAGAATACGATTCACCAGGCTGCGCAAGTCCGGCCAGTCCGATGGCACCTCCAGAGCTCACTTCACAGGTGGAAATCGGTGCCTTCCTTCTAGCGCTATGTGTTGCGGTCCTCCCCTGCTGTGCTTACGGAAAGTCCCCAAAACCGTTGTGTCTGTTTCTTAAGTTCCCTCACAACTCGATTAAATGATGTTCTTCTAATCCTCCGTCCCTCCCTGTTGTTCTGGTTGGGACGACACCCGTTTGACGGGTAGGCTCGGAGCTCTTCCGGGACCCTAGAGTCGCCCCTCTCCACAAGGTGCCCCCCAAGACTTCATAGGTGATTTGTGTGAGACAGCCCGCCTTAGACTGACTGTCCTGCCGCTGTTTAGAGTATTGCTTGAAGCTGAATGTTATGATACTCCCTCGGCGTTCCGGCCACCGGTAGTGCGCCTCAGTAGGGTGTTGCTCCGGTCTTACAGCACGACCCCTACTGGTATTCTCCTATTGCTTGATCTCGTTTCTCACTCAGCACAATCTATCTCGCTTCTAGTCCTTTCTTGGGCACCGCCGCTTCCCGGAGCAGGTGCGAACCCGTTACGTTCTTTCCAATGCCAAGCCTCTGTCAGGATCCCACCCCTGACAGAGACCCTACTGTCTCTTCCTCCACAACACCCTCTGCCACCAGGTGTTGCTTCGTCCAATCCAGTCAGCTTTCTGATCTAACTTCCTGCCTGACCCCCAGTTTACCCACTATGGTGGGGAGTGGCCTAATGAATAGCACCCTTAGCTCCCCCCGGAGGCCCAGCTGTGAAATGTATTGGTGTCTGTGATACCTGATCAGATGAACTCCTTCAGTGCCATCGGACGCACCGTAGCTCCCCATAGCGGCGGAGCCACAGTACTGCAACGACCAGGACTCTGGGGCGCTGCACTCCCCCCTGGTTAAACACAGTACTCCGGGACTGGGAAGAAAACAACAATACAAGTTAGCAAAAAGACATACAATTTTGTTGAGTGTAATAACAATAAGTATACTTGAACAGGCTTCCCTTTATGGGAGGTGAGGACACTTGAACGTTACAAACATGGTTAAATATCATAGCAACATGCTATAATTAGCTTCTCTTACCCAACCGGGTATTCTACTAAGTACAAAATTGTTGAACAATAATTTAACGTCGCCTTTAAGGACATACACTCTGCATCCACTAAAGACCTTCCTATAATCACATTATAAGGCAATTTAACTTTTACATTCTCCTACTTTGGATCTGCAGGACCGCCTGTCCTATCGGCACCAGACCTACTGCCTCTCCTTTCTGTTACAGGACCGCCCCGTTCAGCCAGGGCCTTCTGCCTTTTCAACTACTATACACAGTATAGAACATAACATTACTTTCAGTTCAAGAGCACTGAGCCATCTCTACATGACTCCTATGAGGACTCAGGGTTTACCTTCTATCCTAACTATCTATCAACATTATCAAGCATTTTCTTCTGAACATTAAGCCTTCTCATTATCTTTCTTTCTTGCATGCTGGACACCACATCTATCCCTACGGGTCCACTGCATCCTTCTTCTATCTTTCACCTTTTTCTTCTCAGATAACATCATTAACATTTCTTCACAATTAACCAGTTGAACACATATAATTTTCTCGTACAAACATTATCATCACTTTTCTCTCATCAACATTATTGCTACTTGTCTTAAGCAATATTACTATCGAAGTGCGGCAAATGAACATCCCCTTTAAGAGGGGACCATGTCTCTGTGAGGTAGCGTATCTTCTCAAGCTACCAGTCCATACTCAGCAAAGGTTCCAGTGCGGTATCTTCGCAAAGAGTCCTTCTTTAAGTAAAACCAGTAGGGAGCGCCTTTAATAAGGTGCAAACTATATACAAGAAGTTCGGATCATGCACTGTTCATGATTTCACAGTTTTTGAAGAACGTAGAAAGAAAATAGAAAATAACCAAAAACAATAGGGATCCCGGGTCAACAAAGGGATCCCTTTAAGAGTTTACCCTGAACGGGTTTTAGCAGCAACATAAAAGCAATAAAACAGTAACTATTTACAAGTAAGAAAGTACAGTAAAATCTTACTGTGGTGGTCTCCGATCTGGCCTCACCAGGCCAACGGATCGCACTGGTGAGCCAGGAAGCGGTTCCGGTCCCAGCAGCGATAAAATCCCTCGCCGGGAGGCCCTTCTCGCTGGCAGGTGCACACGTTCCTCCGGGGCACGGCGAGGCCGGGCTTCTCGAGGTTCCGCGGGGCCGGGCTCTGCTGCTTTCCCCACGGAATCATCTTCTTCCAGTGTTCCGGCAGCAGCCTGGAGGGCAATGCATCGCTGCACGCCTCGCGCCATCCAGCCAGCCTCTCCCGTAGCCCTCCTCCATCTGGTGTAAGTCACCGCGTCACCTGGCTCCAGGTCGCGGGGAAATCTTCCGCTGCAGGGCTCCACCTCCTCCCGATCCACGTGGATTTGTAGCGGCTCCCCGATTTCCTGGATAACCCCACGTCCATATCGGGGGTTGAAGGAGACCACTACACCCCAGTGGGACAGCGGGATCTCCGGAGCTCTGACCAAGTCAATCGGCGCTGCAGGCTGGGGCCGGCTCCGCCATGCTGCCATCAGACGCCGTAGATGTTCGGCGTCCGGCAAGATCTTCAGGTCCGGCGTCTGTAGCGTACCTCCAGCCGCGGCCAGGCGGGAGGGAACAGGGGACACTGGGGACAGACGGATCTCCGTGGGCTGGCCTAGCCGAGTAAGCACGCGGGCATCAGCCTCCAGCCGGCGGGCTAGCTGTCGGGCCTCGGCTGCAGCCACACGCTCCTCAGACAGCGGCAAAGGGGGTCGGCCCACCGGTGGCTCCGTAGGGGTCAGACCCCGCAGCGTTGGTGCTTCTGGGGCTGTGTCGGGTTGCGCAGCCTCAGACCGGATCGGGTCAGTCCCACGCGGGGTTCCTGGTGTCGCCATCTTTGCCTTCTCTCCAATGTCCTCTTCCCGCGGTCTCTTTCGTGGGCGGCCCCGTCCCCATGGTCTCCACCCTCCAACCAGGATCAGGAGCCGGACCTCGGCTGTTGACGGGCACGTCCTCAGGACACAGAAATACTTAGACTGGGCAGCCATTGCTGTTCTCGCTCTCCAGCTTGTCTACGCCTACTTCACGCCCCTCCTCTCTTCCTGCACTCTCTTCAGTGCTGCAATGGCGGCGGATTTTGGCGGTAAATGGCGCAGCACAGTCTTTGCAATAAAGTACAGTCCAAGCACAACAAATCACAGTTCTAAGGCACACATGACCTGATTCTTCAGGCTTAAGTAGATCCTGTTCGTGACGCCAAGTTGTAGCGCCCCCACCGCCGCAGGGCCGAGGGGTACCCGGTACCGGGCCTTCGGGTCTCTGCTTCTGGGGTTGTCACGGCGGCTAGGCCCCGGTCCGTGACCCTGCCGTGGGGCGCACAGTGAATGATAGGTGTGGATGATGGTAGTGGTGGTGCGGTGCAGTAAATAACGAGGACACCAGGTTGCAGTCTCTTTACCTCTTTACTGAAGATCTCTGGGCCCTCAGTCCAGAATACGGTTCACCAGGCTGCACAAGTCCGGCCAGTCCGATGGCACCTCCAGAGCTCACTTCACAGGTGGAAATCGGTGCCTTCCTTCTAGCGCTATGTGTTGCGGTCCTCCCCTGCTGTGCTTACGGAAAGTCCCCACAACCGTTGTGTCTGTTTCTTAAGTTCCCTCACAACTCGATTAAATGATGTTCTTCTAATCCTCTGTCCCTCCCTGTTGTTCTGGTTGGGACGGCACCCGTTTGACGGGTAGGCTCGGAGCTCTTCCGGGACCCTAGAGTCGCCCCTCTCCACAAGGTGCCCCCCAAGACTTCATAGGTGATTTGTGTGAGACAGCCCGCCTTAGACTGACTGTCCTGCCGCTGTTTAGAGTATTGCTTGAAGCTGAATGTTATGATACTCCCTCGGCGTTCCGGCCACCGGTAGTGCGCCTCAGTAGGGTGTTGCTCCGGTCTTACAGCACGACCCCTACTGGTATTCTCCTATTGCTTGATCTCGTTTCTCACTCAGCACAATCTATCTCGCTTCTAGTCCTTTCTTGGGCACCGCCGCTTCCCGGAGCAGGCGCGAACCCGTTACGTTCTTTCCAATGCCAAGCCTCTGTCAGGATCGCACCCCTGACAGAGACCCTACTGTCTCTTCCTCCACAACACCCTCTGCCACCAGGTGTTGCTTCATCCAATCCAGTCAGCTTTCTGATCTAACTTCCTGCCTGACCCCCAGTTTACCCACTATGGTGGGGAGTGGCCTAATGAATAGCACCCTTAGCTCCCCCCGGAGGCCCAGCTGTGAAATGTATTGGTGTCTGTGATACCTGATCAGATGAACTCCTTCAGTGCCATCGGACGCACTGTAGCTCCCCATAGCGGCGGAGCCACAGTACTGCAACGACCAGGACTCTTGGGCGCTGCACATCACTTTTTCAAAATGTAATAAGTTGCTTCCAATCATGAGGTGTCATCTTCCACTTCCTCTTAGTAATGATTATACAACTGCATTTCTGTGTGAGTTCCTTGAATCCCCACTGACTTTTTTTAAGACAACTTGGGTTTTATGCTATTTATACTCCAGGAGTCAGGAGGTTATGATGAAAGGATGTGACCTGTTAACATTCTGTTAAGGAGTTACCACATATTTCAGCACATACACAATGCATGAGAACTGCAAGCTACTTGAAAGGGTTGTCTATCTGATACATGACGATAGGATAGGAAGGCAGAGCCAATGAGCCCAAGATAGGGGATGTAATGTTAATCATCTGGGTAATAAAATACAGGTAGTCCTCGACTTACGACGTTGATCCGTTCTTACACAGCGTCGTAAACCGAATTTCGATGTAAGTCGGACCATACATTCATACAGTACTGTACCATAATAACAGTACAGTACTGCAAACACTTAGCCTATCCAAACACCTATCCTAACACAGTACCCTACATAATTAGGGTGTTATGGCGTGCAGGAGACTCGTTTTCCTCGTGTAACCGGGTACAGTGTACAGTACAGGACTCTATTCTTCTGCCACTGCACGTAGTTGCATGTAGTTCGACTTACGATGCAAAACCGTGTAAGTCGGAATGAGGCGTCGTATAAAGCGTTGCAAACACGAAACGATGTAACTCGTGACCGTTGTAACCCGAGGACTAACTGTAAAGGGAACACTAAAATACCACATCCTAGATATCACTGAATGAAATATTTGGATTTGGAATGATAATCAAAATCAAAGTGGAAAATCAAATTACAGGCTGATCCAACTTCAGTACAAATGCCTTGAGACAAGGAAATGATGCTCAGTATTGTGTGTGGCCTCCACGTGCATGTATGACTTCCCTACAACACCTGGGCATTCTCCTGATGAAGCGGCGGATGTTCTCCTGAGGGAACACACCATTACTGATTACATTATCACAGCTCCCCACACCATTACTGATCCACTGCCAAACCGGTCATGCTGGAAGATGTTGCAGACTCTGTCACATTTGTCATGTGCTCAGTGTGAACCTGCTCTCATCCGTGAGGAGCACAGGACCTCAATGTCGAATCTGCCAATCTTGGTGTTATCTGGCAAATGCCAATCATCCTGCACGGTGTTGGGCTGTAAGCACAACATCCACTTGTGGATGTGTGGCCCTCACACCACCCTCATGGAGTCTGTTTCTGACAGTTTGAGCAGACACATGGATGTTAGTGTCCTACTGGAGGTCATTTTGCAGAGCTCTGGCACTGCTCTTTCTGTTCCTCCTTGCATAAAGGAGGTAGCAATATTACTGCTGGGTTGTTGCCCTCCAAGTCTCCTAGTGTACCAGCCTGTCTCCTGATATTTGTTCCATGCTCTAGACACTGTGCTGACAGACATGACTCGCCTTCTTGCCACAGCTCAAATTCATGTGCCATCCTGGATGAGCTGCACTCACTACCTGAGCAACATCTGTGCCTCATGCTACTGTACTTCTAGGGGTGAGAGCAATGACAAAATGCAAAAGTGACCAAAACAACAGCCAAAAAGGATTAGAACAGAGAAGTGGTCCGTGGTCACCCCCTGCAAAACCACTCTTTTATATGGGTTGTCTTGCTAATTGCCTATCATTTCCACCTGTTGTCTGTACAATTTGCACAACAGCAGGAGAAATTGATTCACAATCAGCGTTGCTTCATAACTGGCCAGGTTGATTTCACAGAAGTGTGATTGACTTGGAGTTACATCATGTTGTTTAAGTGTTCCCTTTATTTTTGAGCAGTATATCTATATATAATAATAATAATAATAATAATTTTTATTTATATAGCGCCAACATATTCCGCAGCACTTTACAATTAAGCGGGGACATGTACGAACAATAAATTCAATACAAGTTAAGACAATTTAACCCCTTCCTGACATCGGACGTACTATCCCGTCGAGGTGGGGTGGGCCCGTATGACCACCGACGGGATAGTACGTCATCACCGATCAGCGGCGCTCACGGGGGGAGCGCGGCCGATCGCGGCCGGGTGTCAGCTGCATATCGCAGCTGACATCCGGCACTATGTGCCAGGAGCGGTCACGGACCGCCCCCGGCACACCGCGATCAAACATGATCGCAGTGTACCGGCGGTATAGGGAAGCATCGCGCAGGGAGGGGGCTCCCTGCGGGCTTCCCTGAGACCCCCGGAGCAACGCGATGTGATCGCGTTGCTGCGAGGGTCTCCTACCTCCTTCCTGGCTGCAGGTCCCGGATCCAAGATGGCCGCGGCATCCGGGTCCTGCAGGGAAGGAGGTGGCTTACCGAGTGTCTGCTCAGAGCAGACACTGGTAAGCCTGCACCGATGTAAGTGAGATCGGTGATCTGATAGAGTGCTGTGCACACTATCAGATCATCGTTCTGTGATGTCCCCCCCTGGGACAAAGTAAAAAAGTAAAAAAAAAAAATTTCTACATGTGTAAAAAAAATAAAAAAAAATTCCTAAATAAATAATAAAAAAAATATATATATTATTCCCATAAATACATTTCTTTATCTAAATAAAAAAAACAAAACAATAAAAGTACACATATTTAGTATCGCCGCGTCCGTAACGACCCAACCTATAAAACTGTCCCACTAGTTAACCCCTTCAGTAAACACCGTAAGAAAAAAAAAAAAAAAACGAGGCAAAAAACAACGCTTTATTACCATACCGCCGAACAAAAAGTGGAATAACACGCGATCAAAAAGACTGATATAAATATCCATGGAACCGCTGAAAACGTCATCTTGTCCCGCAAAAAACAAGCCGCCACACAGCATCATCAGCAAAAAAATAAAAAAGTTATAGTCCTGAGAATAAAGCGATACCAAAATAATTATTTTTTCTATAAAATAGTTTTTATCGTATAAAAGCGCCAAAACATAAAAAAATGATATAAATGAGATATCGCTGTAATCGTACTGACCCGTCGAATAAAACTGCTTTATCAATTTTACCAAACGTGGAACAGTATAAACGCCTCCCCCAAAAGAAATTCATGAATAGCAGGTTTTTGGTCATTCTGCCTCACAAAAATCGGAATAAAAAGTGATCAAAAATGGTCACGTGTCCGAAAATGTTACCAATAAAAACGTCAACTCGTCCCGCAAAAAACAAGACCTCACATGACTCTGTAGACCAAAATGTGGAAAAATTCTAGGTCTCAAAATGTGGAGACGCAAAAACTTTTTTGCTATAAAAAGCGTCGCTGGTTTCACACTTGCGTTTTTGTCTGCAGCGTTTTTTGCACAAAAAAACGCATGCGTTTTTTCCCTATATTTAACATTGAAAACGCATGCGTTTTTTTGTACGGGTTTGGTCGCGTTTTCAAACGCATGCATTTTTTTTCTGCATGCGTTCATTTTCAGAAATACAACCTGCAGTATTTTCTTGCGTTTTTAAGCACATGCGTTTGCGTTAAAAACGCATGCGTTTTTATCGAAAAAAAACAGAAAACACACTGAAAAGCCACCCACCACCATCAAGGTGATAAAGAGATCCAAACCCTAACCCTAACTCTACCCCTAACCGTTTAATGAACATTTTCTGACAGTCATAGTGCCACGTATTTCAGTGCCACGTATTTCAGTGCCACGTATTTCAGTGCCACGTATTTCAGTGCCACGTATTTCAGTGCCACGTATCACGTATTTCAGTGCACGTGTTTCAGTGCCACGTATTTAAGTGCCACGTATCACGTATTTCAGTGCCACATATTTTAGTGCCACGTATTTCAGTTGCACGTATTTCAGTTGCACGTATTTCAGTTGCACGTATTTCAGTTGCACGTATTTCAGTGCCACGTATTTCAGTGGCACGTATTTCAGTGGCACGTATTTCAGTGCCACGTATCACGTATTTCAGTGCCACGTATTTCAGTGCCACGTATTTAAGTGCCACATATCACGTATTTCAGTGCCACGTGTTTCAGTGCCACGTATTTAAGTGCCACGTATCACGTATTTCAGTGCCACGTATCACGTATATCAGTGCCACATATTTAAGTGCCACGTATTTAAGTGCCACGTATTTAAGTGCCACGTATTTAAGTGCCACGTATTTCAGTTGCACGTATTTCAGTTGCACGTATTTCAGTGCCACGTATTTCAGTGCCACGTATTTCAGTGCCACGTATCACGTATTTCAGTGCCACGTGTTTCAGTGCCATGTATTTAAGTGCCACGTATCACGTATTTCAGTGCCACGTATTTCAGTGCCACGTGTTTCAGTGCCACGTATTTCAGTGCCACGTATTTCAGTGCCACGTATTTCAGTGCCACGTATTTCAGTGCCACGTATTTCAGTCACGTTTAGGGTTAGGGGTAGGGTTAGGGTTAGGGTTAGGGCTAGGGTTGGAGGTAAAGTTAGGGTTAGGGTTGGGGCTAAAGTTATGGTTGGGGCTAAAGTTAGGGTTTGGATTACATTTACGGTTTGGATTAGGGTTGGGATTAGAATTATGGGTGTGTCAGGGCTAGGGGTGTGGTTAGGGTTACCGTTGGGATTAGGGTTAGGGGTGTGCTTGGATTAGGGTTTCAGGTAGAATTGGGGAGTTTCCACTGTCCAGGCACATCAGGGGCTCTCCAAGCGCGACATGGCGTCCAATCTCAATTCCAGCCAATTCTGCGTTGAAAAAGTAAAACAGTGCTCCTTCCCTTCCGAGCTCTCCCGTGCGCCCAAAAAGGGGTTTACCCCAACATATGTGTTATCAGCGTACTCGGGACAAATTGAACAACAACTTCTGGGGTCCAAGTTCTCTTGTTATCCTTAGGAAAATAAAAATTTGGGGGGCTAAAAATCATTTTTGTGGGAAAAAAAAGATGTTTTATTTTCACGGCTCTGCGTTATAAACTGTAGTGAAACACTTGGGGGTTCAAAGTTCTCACAACACATCTAGATAAGTACCTTGGGAGGTCTAGTTTCCAATATGGGGTCACTTGTGGGGGGTTTGTACTGTTTGGGTACATCAGGGGCTCTGCAAATGCAACGTGACGCCTGCAGACCAATCCATTTAAGGCTGCATTCCAAATGGCGCTCCTTCCCTTCCGAGCTCTGTCATGCACCCAAACAGTGGTTCCCCCCCACATATGGGGTATCAGCGTACTCAGGATAAATTGGACAACAACTTTTGGGGTCTAATTTATCCTGTTACCCTTGTGAAAATACAAAACTGGGGGCTAAAAAATCATTTTTGTGAAAAAAAAAAAGAATTTTTATTTTCACGGCTTTGCGCTATAAACTTTAGTGAAACACTTGGGGGTTCAAAGTTCTCAAAACACATCTAGATAAGTTCCTTGGGAGGTCTAGTTTCCAATATGGGGTCACTTGTGGGGGGTTTGTACTGTTTGGGTATATCAGGGGCTCTGCAAATGCAACGTGACGGCTGCTGACCAATCCATTTAAGTCTGCATTCCAAATGGCGCTCCTTCCCTTCCGAGCTCTGTCATGCGCCCAAACAGTGGTTCCCCCCCACATATGGGGTATCAGCGTACTCAGGACAAATTGGAAAACAAATTTTGGGGTCCAATTTATTCTGTTACCGTTGTAAAAATACAAAGCTGGGGGCTAAAAAAATCATTTTTGAGAAAAAAAAAAAATTATTTTCACGGCTCTGCGTTATAATCTGTAGTGAAACACTTGGGGGTTCAAAGCTCTCAAAACACATCTAGATAAGTTCCTTAGGGGGTCTACTTTCCAAAATGGTGTCACTTGTGGGGGGTTTCAATGTTTAGGCACATCAGGGGCTCTCCAAACGCAACATGGCGTCCCATCTCAATTCCAGTCAATTTTGCATTGAAAAGTCAAATGGCGCTCCTTCCCTTCCAAGCTCTGCCATGCGCCCAAACAATGGTTTACACCCACATATGGGGTATCAGCGTACTCAGGACAAATTGCACAACATTTTTTGGGGTCCAATTTCTTCTCTTACCCTTGGGAAAATAAAAAATTGGGGGCGAAAAGATCATTTTTGTGAAAAAATATGATTTTTTATTTTTACGGCTCTGCATTATAAACTTCTGTGAAGCACTTGGTGGGTCAAAGTGCTCACCACACATCTAGATAAGTTCCTTAGGGGGTCTACTTTCCAAAATGGTGTCACTTGTAGGGAGTTTCAATGTTTAGGCATATCAGGGGCTCTCCAAACGCAACATGGCGTCCCATCTCAATTCCAGTCAATTTTGCATTGAAAAGTCAAATGGCGCTCCTTCCCTTCCAAGCTCTGCCATGCGCCCAAACAATGGTTTACACCCACATATGGGGTATCAGCGTACTCAGGACAAATTGCACAACATTTTTTGGGGTCCAGTTTCTTCTCTTACCCTTGGGAAAATAAAAAATTGGGGGCGAAAAGATCATTTTTGTGAAAAAATATGATTTTTTATTTTTACGGCTCTGCATTATAAACTTCTGTGAAGCACTTGGTGGGTCAAAGTGCTCACCACACATCAAGATAAGTTCCTTAGGGGGTTTACTTTCCAAAATGGTGTCACTTGTAGGGGGTTTCAGTGTTTAGGCACATCAGGGGCTCTCCAAACGCAACATGGCGTCCCATCTCAATTCCAGTCAATTTTGCATTGAAAAGTCAAATGGCGCTCCTTTCCTTCCGAGCTCTGCCATGCGCCCAAACAGTGGTTTACCCCCACATATGGGGTATCAGCGTACTCAGGACAAATTGTACAACAACTTTGGGGGTCCATTTTCTCCTGTTACCCTTGGTAAAATAAAACAAATTGGAGCTGAAATAAATTTTGTGTGAAAAAAAGTTAAATGTTCATTTTTATTTAAACATTCCAAAAATTCCTGTGAAACACCTGAAGGGTTAATAAACTTCTTGAATGTGGTTTTGAGCACCTTGAGGGGTGCAGTTTTTAGAATGGTGTCACACTTGGGTATTTTCTATCATATAGACCCCTCAAAATGACTTCAAATGAGATGTGGTCCCTAAAAAAAAATGGTGTTGTAAAAATGAGAAATTGCTGGTCAACTTTTAACCCTTATAACTCCGTCACAAAAAAAAATTTTGGTTCCAAAATTGTACTGATGTAAAGTAGACATGTGGGAAATGTTACTTATTAAGTATTTTGCGTGACATATGTCTGTGATTTAAGGGCATAAAAATTCAAAGTTGGAAAATTGCGAAATTTTCAAAATTTTCGCCAAATTTCCATTTTTTTCACAAATAAACGCAAGTTATATCGAATAAATTTTACCATTAGCATGAAGTACAATATGTCACGAGAAAACAATGTCAGAATCGCCAAGATCCGTCAAAGCGTTCCAGAGTTATAGCCTCATAAAGGGACAGTGGTCAGAATTGTAAAAATTGGCCCGGTCATTAACGTGCAAACCACCCTTGGGGGTGAAGGGGTTAAACAGTGATATTAGGGTTGAGGTCCCTGCTCGCAAGCTTACAATCTACAAGGAAATGGGGGGACACAATAGGTGAAAAGTGCTTGTTATTTCAGGTCTGGCAATTATAATACATAGGAATTTTCATACAAAGCTGCATGATCGGTCATCAGCCCGTGTGTTTAAGTGCAATAGTCAAGTATCAAGTGCAGTTATCGTGTGCATGGAGGGTGTGGAGACAGATGAATAGTACAGTGCAGATTCAGAGTAATATTTGGAAAGAGGGAACAAGGCAAAGTTAGTTTACTGAGTAGTTGATGTGGTAGGCTTGTTTGAAGAGATGGGTTTTCAAAGCGCGCTTGAATAGGTCGGGGCTAGGTATCAGTATGATCGTCTGGGGAAGTGCATTCCAGAGAGCTGGTGCAGCATGAGAGAAGTCTTGGAGATGGAGGTGTGAGGTTCGGATTACAGGGGATGTTAGTCTTACGTCGTTTGTAGAACGGAGGGCACGTGTAGGGCGATAGACAGAGATGAGAGAGTAGATATAAGGCGGTGCAGAACTGTGGAGAGCTTTGTGGGTGAGAGAGATGAGTTTATACTGGACCCTGTAGCGAATGGGTAGCCAGTGTAATGACTGGCACAAGATGGAGGCATCGGTGAAGCGGCTGGACAGAAATATGACTCTGGCTGCAGCATTCAAGATGGATTGGAGAGGAGAAAGTTTGGTAAGAGGGAGACCGATTAGAAGAGAGTTGCAGTAGTCCAGACGAGAATGAATAAGAGCGACAGTAAGAGTCTTAGCAGTTTCAACGGTGCGAAAAGGTCGGATTCTGGAGATGTTTTTAAGATGCAGGTGACAAGAGCGAGTGAGTGATCGGATATAGGGAGTAAAGGAAAGTTCGGAGTCGAATATGACTCCAAGACAGCGGGCATGCTGCTTGGGAGTTATGGTTGAACCCTCCAGGGTAATTTCGATGTTGGGTAGAGTGAGGTTAGTAGAAGAGAGAAACACAAGAAGTTCCGTTTTGGAGAGATTTAGTTTCAGGTAGAGGGAGGACATGATGTTAGAGACAGCACACAGACAATCCTTGGTATTTTGAATTAGGGTGGCGGTGATGTCGGGGGATGAAGTGTATAATTGGGTGTCATCAGCATAGAGATGATACTGGAACCCAAATCTGCTGATTGTTTGTCCAATAGGGGCCGTGTAAAGAGAGAAGGGGAGGGAGCCTAGGACTGAGCCTTGCGGAACCCCGATAGTAAGGGGCAGGGCTGCCAATAGAAATTTCGGAGCCCCATACTGGCAAAATTTTCGGGGCCCCCTTGAGACTCCGCCCAGGCTCCACCCCAGCCCCGCCTCCACGCTTCACCCCTCAAACTGTCCACAGTCCCACTGCTCTCTCTTGGAAAATCTCCACTTCTCACCTATCACACATTGACAGCTCCCATCACCAGATCACACATATAGCTGGCAGCTTTTGTTTTGGCCAAAAGATTTTTTAAGCCACCAAAATGACAAGGTAGACACTTTTGGCCAGGCCCTACTCTACTGTAACCTATTAAATATTTGTTAAAATACGCAATACAATATAGGTATATTTTTATTTATTTTTCAATTTTTAAAATGACCTATAATACCACATACAAGGAACAAATACCACAGCACCATGACCAGATGACATATTACCACCACAATGATTGAATAATATCAAATACAAGGAACAAATACCACAACATCATGACCAGACCACATATTACCACCACATAGTGACTGAATACTACAATAATGATCAATAATAAAAAAAAAAACCACAATACTATCACCATCAGTGCCATTATACACAGGAGATCTGTACTTAGTATGCAGTGTATAGTGTACAGGTAATACAGTGATCACCAGTGACATTATACACAGGACCTCTGTATATAGTGTATAGGTAATACAGTGATCACTGGTGACATTATACACAGGACCGGTGTATATAGTATACAGTGTATAGTGTCAGTGTACAGGTAACACATTGACTCACCAGTGACGTCTCTAGGTAAAGTCCTTCATCTTTCATCCAGCACAGATCGCCATCACTTCATCCAGCCAGGGCTCCTCTCTGCA
This sequence comes from Ranitomeya variabilis, assembly GCF_051348905.1. Taxonomy (NCBI): domain Eukaryota; kingdom Metazoa; phylum Chordata; class Amphibia; order Anura; family Dendrobatidae; genus Ranitomeya; species Ranitomeya variabilis. The sequence continues at coordinate 562,465,619 of NC_135235.1, read as the reverse complement.
GGAAATAACACCGTTATCTCGAGTTCCGCTTGCAGAACACATTACTTAATTTTTCACAACTTCTACATTACACCACATGAAGAAGGCAACATAGTATCACTCTACACAGTAATAGGACCGCCCCTCCATTTAAAACAGTATACTCAAAAAATAAAATAAATATATCACTGCAGTAATAATATCCCTTAATTAGCCCCTATGATAATAATATTCGCCATCCTGGCCCCCGTGTGTCTCATTACTGGCGTCAGCCATATGTTCTCCCATCCTGCCCTAATGAGTATCCATTCTGCCCCATATGATCTCCCCATCCTGCCCCATCTGTCTCCATCGTATCCATCCTCCCCCATGATCCTGCCCCATCTGTCTGCAATCCTTCCTCCAGTGTCTCCAATCATGCCCGTATCACCATTCAGCCCAGTCTCCAATCATGCCCCCATGTCTGCAATTATGCCCCCTGTGTCTCCATTCTGCCCCATCTGTTTCCAATCCTGCCCCATCTGTCTCCAGTCAAGCCCCAGTGTCTCCAGTCATGCCGCCATGTCTGTCATCCTGCCCCCTGTGTCTCCAATCATGCCCCGTTTCTCCATTCTGCCCCGTGTCCAGCATTCTGCACCAGTGTCCAGCATTCTGCCCCTGTGTCCAGCAATCTGCCCGTGTCCAGCTTTCTGCCCCTGTGTCCAGCATTCTGCCCTTGTGTCCAGCTTTCTGCCCCTGTGTCCAGCATTCTGCCCCTGTGTCCAGCATTCTGCCCCTGTGTCCAGCATTCTGCCCCTGTGTCCAGCATTCTGCCCTTGTCCAGCATTCTGCCCTTGTCCAGCATTCTGCCCGTGTCCAGCATTCTGCCCCAATGTCCAGCTTTCTGCCCGTGTCCAGCATTCGGCCCCAATGTCCAGCTTTCTGCATCAGTGTCCAGCAATCTGCCCCAATGTCCAGCTTTCAGCCCCTGTGTCCAGTTTTCTGCCCGTGTCCAGCAATCTGCCCGTGTCCAGCTTTCTGCCCGTGTCCAGCGTTCTGCCCCTGTGTCCAGCGTTCTGCTTCTGTGTCCAGCTTTCTGCCCGTGTCCAGTATTCTGCCCGTGTCCAGCGTTCTGCCTCTGTGTCCAGCTTTGTGCCCCTGTGTCCAACGTTCTGCCCCTGTGTCCAGCCTTCTGCCTCTGTGTCCAGCTTTGTGCCCCTGTGTCCAGCGTTCTGCCCGTGTCCAGTGTTCTGTCTCTATGTCCAGCTTTGTGCCCGTGTCCAGCGTTCTGCCCGTGTCCAGCGTTCTGCCTCTGTGTCCAGCTTTGTGTCTCTGTGTCCAGCGTTCTGCCTCCGTGTCCAGCTTTGTGCCTCCGTGTCCAGCTTTGTGCCCCTGTGTCCAGCTTTGTGCCCCTGTGTCCAGCTTTGTGCCCCTGTGTCCAGCTTTGTGCTCCTGTGTCCAGCTTTGTGCCCGTGTCCAGCGTTCTGCCCCTGTGTCCAGCGTTCTGCCCCTATGTCCAGCGTTCTGCCCTGGGCCCCCCGGATCGCCGCTCTCAATAAAAAAAAAAAAACAAGTTCTGCTTACCTGGCCGCGCTCCTGCTCTCTCCACACAGGTGAAGCGTGCACTCGCCGGCGACTGACAATGACGTCAGACGCCGGCGACATGCACGCTGCGACTGACGTCAGCTGCCAGCTTCAGATTGGCTGGCGGCTGTTAACTATTGACGTGTGGGCGCGGGCCCGCACATCAATAGCATTAAACAGCTGCAGCGCCGCTAAGGGCCAGGTTTAGCCTGCGGCTGCCGGTAGGGGCCCGGTGAGCAGATGAGACAGGGCCCGATGCGGGCCCCCTCTGCCCACCGGGCCCCATACGCCAGTCACGGCTGTAATGCCCTGATGGCGGCCCTGGTAAGGGGACGAGGAGAGGAAGAGGAGCCGGCAAAAGATACAGTGAAGGAGCGGTCAGAGAGGTAGGAGGAGAACCAGAAGAGGGCTGTGTCCTTGAGGCCTATGGAGCGGAGCATAGTGAGAAGCAGCTGGTGATCCACAGTGTCAAATGCGGCAGATAGATCCAGGCGAATCAGCAGAGAGCAATGACCTTTGGATTTAGCTCTTATTAGATCATTAGAGACTTTAGTGAGGGCAGTTTCAGTGGATTGTAAAGAGCGGAAACCAGATTGTAAGGGGTCAAGAAGAGAGTTATCCGAGAGATAGCGGATGAGACGGGAGTGGACCAAGCGTTCCAGGAGTTTCGAGATGAAGGAAAGGTTAGAGACAGGTCTGTAGTTAGCAGTGCAGTTCTGGTCCAGGGATGACTTTTTAAGTAAAGGGGTTATGATGGCATGTTTAAATGAGGAGGGAAAGATACCTGAAGAAAGTGAGAGGTTAAATATTTTAGTCAGGTGAGTGGTGACCACTGGTGAGAGAGACTGCAGGATATGTGAAGGAATGGGGTCACTGTTGCAGGTTGTAGGCCGAGCAGAATCGAGGAGCTTGGAGACTTCTTCTTCTGAAACAGGCTCAAAGATGTCTAATGAGTTTGAGGTGTGGCAGGGAAGGGGATCCAGGCACTGAGGAGATTGTGCTGAGATATCCTGATGGATGTGGTTGATTTTTTCTAAGAAATAAGTGTCCAGATCCTCACCGCTGAGGTTGGTGATGGGGGCCTGTACTTTAGGTTTCAGGAGGGAGTTTAAGGTTTCAAAAAATCGTTTTGGGTTGTTGGATAGTGAGGTGATGAGGGTGGTGAAGTAGGATTGTTTGGCCAGATAAAGGGCAGAGTTATAGGTTTTGAGCGTGAACTTATAGTGGATGAAGTCTTCTGCTAAGAGAGATTTTCTCCACTGCCGCTCTGCACCCCTTGAGCAACGCTGAAGAAAGCGTGTTTGCATAGTGTGCCAGGGCTGCCGTTGTCTGTGTCAGGTCTTTCTGCGTGTAGAAGGTGCTGCTTCATCTAGGGCATTCTTCAGTGTATTATTGAAGTGCGACAATGCGAAGTCTGGACAGGAGAGGGAGGAGATGGGGGCTAGAGATGTGTGGAGATTGTCCATAAGCTGCTGGGTATTAATGGTACTTGTATTCCGATAAGTGTGGTAAGTGGGGGTGTCCCGGGTGAGGAGACAATTCTTGACAGAGAAGGAAAGAAGGTTGTGGTCCGAGAGCGGGAGAGGGGAGTTCGTAAAGTCGTGCAGCGAGCCGGGACGGGAGAAGACCAGGTCCAGAGTTTTCCCGTCCTCATGCGTAGGAGAATTAGTAAACTGTGAGAGGCCGAATGAAGAAGTTAGAGAAAGAAGATGAGAGGCAGATTGGGAGAGGGGATCATTATATATTAATTAATTATTATATATATAATTGTCTAAGGGGTACTTCCGTCTTTCTGTCGGCAACGTCCGTCACGGATATTCAGTCGCTGATTGGTCTCGCCAGCTGCCTGTCCTGGCTGCCGCGACCAATCAGCGACGGGCACAGTCCGATTAGTCCCTCCCTACTCCCCTGCAGTCACTGCCCGGCGCCCCCTCCATACTCCCCGCAGTCACGGCTCACACAGGGTTAATGCCAGCGGTAACGGACCACGTTATGCCACGGGTAACTCACTCTGTTACCGCCGCTATTAACCCTGTGTGACCAAGTTTTTAGTATTGAGGCTGCCTATGCAGCCTCAATAGTAAAAACATCTAATGTTAAAAATAATTAAAAAAAAAACAACAAATCATTATATACTCACCTTCCGCCGCCTTTCCGACGCTCCGGTGACCGGTCCATGCAAGCGGCAGGTTCCGGTGCTAAGGTTGGTGTGCGACAAGGACCTTCCATGATGTCACGGTCATGTGACCTGTTGTGGATTCTGTTGGTGGGCTCCCTCTGGTGGTTACTGCTGGTACTGGGTGACTTTGGTGGGTTGCGGCCTTTGGTTTCCACCTGTCCATCAGAGGCTGGGTGTTTCCTATTTTACCTGGCCTTTCTGTCATTTCCCTTGCCGGCTATCAATGTGTTCAGATGTGCTCTGTTTGGTTCCTGCCTACCTGCTCCCAGATCTTTCAGGATAAGCTAAGTGCTGATTTTCAGTTGTTTGGTTTTTGGTCCAGCTTGCTTAGAATGTCTCTATGCTAGCTGGTTGCTCTAGTGGACTGAGGTTCTCCCCATGTGCCATGAGTTGGCACATGGGTTCTTGTAATCTCAGGATGGTTTTTTTTGATTAGGGTTTTTTGCTGACCGCTCAGTCCCCTTTTGTATCATTCTGCTTTCTAGTTTTCAGCGGGCCTCTATTTGCTAAAGCTATATACATCATCTCTATGTGTGTGCCTTCCTCTCATTTCACCGTCAATATATGTGGGGGGCAACTATACCTTTGGGGTTAATTCCTCTGGAGGCAAGTGAGGTCTTGTTTTCTCTGCAGTACTAGTTAGCTCTTAGGCTGGTGCGTGGCGTCTAGAACCAACGTAGGAACGCTCCCTGGCTATCTCTAGTTGCGTTTGTCAGGCGTAGGGCAGCGGTCAGCCCAGGTTCCATCACCCTAGAGCTCGTCCGATATTTGTTATACTTTGCTTGTCCTGTGCTATCCCTAGCCATTGGGGATTCATGACAGTATAGCCGGCCCACAAAGTGTTAATTGTTTGGGCTGAAGCAGGAGGAAAAGAAGTGTTCAAGGAAATTTTTTTTTTTTTTTTTTTTTTTTTTCCCTTCAGAGTTTTGCTGCCTAGCCCTTAATTGCTGTCTAGCTGCTTCTTACCTCCTCTTAACCCTTGAATGGCTCTGATCTTAGCTGTTTATCATGGATGTCCAGAGCTTGGCTTCCAGCCTGAGTAATCTCGCGGCAAAGGTTCAAAACATACAGGATTTCGTTGTTCACACTCCCATGTCTGAACCTAGAATTCCTATTCCAGAGTTTTTTTTCTGGAGATAGATCTACCTTCCTGAATTTCAGGAACAATTGTAAATTGTTTCTCTCTTTGAAATCTCGCTCCTCTGGAGACCCTGCTCAACAGGTCAAGATTGTTATATCGTTCCTACGGGGCGACCCTCAGAATTGGGCATTTGCATTGGCACCAGGGGATCCTGCGTTGCTCAGTGTGGATGCGTTTTTTCTGGCATTGGAATTGCTCTATGAAGAACCTAACCTAGAGATTCAGGCTGAAAAGGCTTTATTAGCCCTCTCTCAGGGGCATGATGAAGCGGAAATATATTGTCAGAAATTTCGGAAATGGTCGGTGCTTACTCAGTGGAATGAGTGCGCCCTGGCTGCAAACTTCAGAAATGGTCTTTCTGAGGCCATTAAGGATGTTATGGTGGGGTTCCCTGCGCCTACAGGTCTGAATGAGTCTATGGCTATGGCCATTCAGATTGATCGGCGTTTACGGGAGCGCAAACCCGTGCACCAGTTGGCGGTGTCTTCTGAACAGGCACCTGAGACTATGCAATGTGATAGAATTCAGTCCAGAAGTGAACGGCAAAATTATAGGCGGAAAAATGGTTTGTGTTTTTATTGTGGTGATTCAGCTCATGTTATATCAGCATGCTCTAAACGCACAAAAAGGGTTGATAAATCTTTTGCCATTGATACTCTGCAGTCTAAGTTAATTTTGTCTGTGACTCTGATTTTTTCACTGTCTTCCATTTCCGTCGATGCCTATGTGGATTCAGGCGCTGCCCTGAGTCTTATGGATTGGTCATTTGCTAAACGCTGCGGTTTTAGTCTAGAGCCTCTGGAAGTTCCTATTCCTCTGAAGGGAATTGATTCTACACCATTGGCTATGAATAAACCGCAGTATTGGACACAAGTGACCATGCGCATGACTCCCGTTCATCAGGAGGTGATTCGCTTCCTTGTACTGTATAATTTACATGATGTACTAGTGCTTGGTCTGCCATGGTTACAAACTCATAATCCTGTCCTGGACTGGAAAACAATGTCTGTGCTAAGCTGGGGATGTCAGGGGGTTCATGATGATGCACCTCCGATTTCTATCGCTTCATCGTCTCCTTCGGAGATCCCTGCGTTTTTGTCAGATTATAAGGATGTTTTTGAGGAGCCTAAGCTCAATTCGCTCCCTCCTCATAGAGAGTGTGACTGTGCTATAGAATTGATTCCTGGCAGTAAGTTCCCTAAGGGTCGTTTATTTAATCTGTCACTGCCAGAGCATACTGCTATGCGGAATTATATTAAGGAGTCCTTGGAAAAGGGACATATTCGTCCATCTTCGTCCCCTCTGGGAGCAGGTTTTTTTTTCGTGGCAAAAAAAGATGGTTCCCTGAGGCCTTGTATAGATTATCGCCTTCTGAATAAGATTACAGTCAAATACCAGTATCCATTGCCATTATTTACTGATTTGTTTGCTCGCATTAAGGGGGCTAGGTGGTTCACTAAAATAGATCTTCGTGGTGCGTATAATCTGGTGCGGATAAAACAGGGTGATGAGTGGAAAACCGCATTTAATACGCCTGAGGGCCATTTTGAGTATTTGGTAATGCCTTTTGGACTCTCCAATGCTCCGTCAGTCTTTCAGTCCTTTATGCACAATATTTTCCGTGAATATCTGGATAAGTTTATGATTGTGTATTTGGATGATATTTTGGTGTTTTCTGATGACTGGGAGTCTCATGTTCTACAGGTCAGGAAGGTGTTTCAGGTTTTGCGGGCCAATTCTCTGTTTGAGAAGGGCTCAAAGTATCTCTTCGGAGTCCAGAAGATTTCTTTTTTGGGGTACATTTTTTCTCCTTCTACTATTGAGATGGATCCCGTTAAGGTTCAGGCTATTTGTGACTGGACACAACCTACATCTTTTAAGAGCCTTCAGAAGTTCTTGGGGTTTGCTAATTTTTATCGTCGGTTCATTGCTAATTTTTCCAGTATTGTTAAACCTTTGACTGATTTGACTAAAAAGGGTGCTGATGTTGCTGATTGGTCTCCTGCGGCCGTGGAGGCCTTTCGGGAACTTAAGCGCCGGTTTTCTTCTGCTCCTGTGTTGTGTCAACCAGATGTTTCACTTCCTTTTCAGGTGGAGGTTGATGCTTCCGAGATTGGAGCGGGGGCGGTTTTGTCACAGAGAAGTTCTAATGGCTCGGTGACGAAGCCATGTGCTTTCTTCTCTAGAAAATTCTCGCCCGCCGAGCGCAATTATGATGTGGGTAATCGGGAGCTTTTGGCCATGAAGTGGGCATTTGAGGAGTGGCGTCATTGGCTTGAGGGTGCTAAACATCGCGTGGTGGTCTTGACTGATCACAAGAATCTCATTTACCTTGAGTCTGCCAGGCGTTTGAATCCTAGACAGGCTCGTTGGTCATTATTTTTTTCTCGTTTCAATTTCGTGGTTTCATACCTGCCAGGTTCAAAGAATGTGAAGGCAGATGCTCTTTCCAGGAGTTTTGTGCCTGATTCTCCTGGAGACACTGGGCCTGCTGGTATCCTTAGGGATGGGGTAATATTGTCCGCCGTATCCCCAGACTTGCGACGCGCATTGCAGGAGTTTCAGGTGGATAAACCGGATCGATGTCCACCAGAAAGACTGTTTGTTCCGGATGATTGGACCAGTAGAGTCATCTCCGAGGTCCATTCTTCTGTGTTGGCTGGTCATCCTGGAATATTTGGTACAAGAGATTTGGTGGCCAGGTCTTTTTGGTGGCCTTCCTTGTCTAGGGATGTGCGTACCTTTGTGCAGTCTTGTGAAGTGTGTGCTCGAGCTAAGCCTTGCTGTTCACGGGCTAGTGGGTTGTTGTTATCTTTGCCCATCCCGAAGAGGCCTTGGACGCACATTTCCATGGATTTTATTTCTGATCTCCCGGTTTCACAGAAAATGTCCGTTATCTGGGTTGTGTGTGACCGCTTTTCTAAGATGGTTCATTTGGTGCCCTTGCCTAAGTTACCCTCCTCCTCTGAGTTGGTTCCTTTGTTTTTTCAGAACGTGGTTCGTTTGCATGGGATTCCGGAGAATATCGTTTCTGACAGGGGATCCCAGTTTGTGTCTAGATTTTGGCGGACGTTTTGTGCCAAGATGGGCATTGATTTGTCTTTCTCGTCTGCATTCCATCCTCAGACGAATGGCCAGACGGAGCGAACTAATCAGACCTTGGAAACTTATTTGAGGTGTTTTGTTTCTGCTGATCAGGATGACTGGGTTGCTTTTTTGCCACTGGCCGAATTTGCTCTTAATAATCGGGCTAGTTCTGCCACGTTGGTCTCTCCTTTTTTTTGTAATTCGGGGTTTCATCCTCGTTTTTCCTCTGGCCAGGGGGAATCTTCGGATTGTCCTGGAGTGGACGTGGTGGTGGACAGGCTACATCAGATTTGGAATCAGGTGGTGGACAATTTGAAGTTATCTCAGGAGAAGACTCAGCAGTTTGCTAATCGCCGTCGCCGCGTGGGTCCCCGACTTCTTGTTGGGGATTTGGTGTGGTTGTCTTCTCGTTTTGTCCCTATGAAGGTCTCTTCTCCTAAGTTCAAGCCTCGGTTCATCGGTCCTTATAGGATCGCGGAGATTCTTAACCCTGTATCTTTTCGTTTGGATCTCCCAGCATCGTTTGCTATTCATAATGTGTTCCATCGGTCGTTGTTGCGGAGGTATGAGGTGCCCGTTGTTCCTTCGGTCGAGCCTCCTGCTCCGGTGCTGGTGGAGGGAGAATTGGAGTATGTTGTTGAAAAGATCTTGGATTCTCGTGTTTCCAGACGCAAACTCCAGTATTTGGTTAAGTGGAAGGGTTATGGTCAGGAGGATAATTCCTGGGTGGTCGCCTCCGATGTTCACGCGACTGATTTGGTCCGCGCCTTCCATAGAGCTCACCCTGATCGCCCTGGGGGTTCTCGTGAGGGTTCGGTGACCCCTCCTCAAGGGGGGGGTACTGTTGTGGATTCTGTTGGTGGGCTCCCTCTGGTGGTTACTGCTGGTACTGGATGACTTTGGTGGGTTGCGGCCTTTGGTTTCCACCTGTCCATCAGAGGCTGGGTGTTTCCTATTTTACCTGGCCTTTCTGTCATTTCCCTTGCCGGCTATCAATGTGTTCAGATGTGCTCTGTTTGGTTCCTGCCTACCTGCTCCCAGATCTTTCAGGATAAGCTAAGTGCTGATTTTCAGTTGTTTGGTTTTTGGTCCAGCTTGCTTAGAATGTCTCTATGCTAGCTGGTTGCTCTAGTGGACTGAGGTTCTCCCCATGTGCCATGAGTTGGCACATGGGTTCTTGTAATCTCAGGATGGTTTTTTTTGATTAGGGTTTTTTGCTGACCGCTCAGTCCCCTTTTGTATCATTCTGCTTTCTAGTTTTCAGCGGGCCTCTATTTGCTAAAGCTATATACATCATCTCTATGTGTGTGCCTTCCTCTCATTTCACCGTCAATATATGTGGGGGGCAACTATACCTTTGGGGTTAATTCCTCTGGAGGCAAGTGAGGTCTTGTTTTCTCTGCAGTACTAGTTAGCTCTTAGGCTGGTGCGTGGCGTCTAGAACCAACGTAGGAACGCTCCCTGGCTATCTCTAGTTGCGTTTGTCAGGCGTAGGGCAGCGGTCAGCCCAGGTTCCATCACCCTAGAGCTCGTCCGATATTTGTTATACTTTGCTTGTCCTGTGCTATCCCTAGCCATTGGGGATTCATGACAGTGACCGCGACGTCATCACAGGCCCTGCGCGCCTATGTGAGAAGGACCTGCCATGACGTCACGTTCATGTGACCGTGACGTCATCACACCCTCGGACCGGAAGCTGCCGCCTGAACCGAACACAGGCGACAGAACTACAAGGGGCCCCTCGGAAGGTGAGTATATGTTTATTTTTTAACCCGTGACATACGTGGCTGGGCAATATACTACGTGGCTGGGCAATATACTACGTGGCTCTGTGCTGTATACTACGTCGCTGTGCAATATACTACGTGGCTCTGTGCTGTATACTACGTCACTGAGCAATATACTATGTCACTGGGCAATATACTACGTAACTGGGCAATATACTACGTGGCTGGGCAATATACTACGTCACTGGGCAATATACTACGTAACTGGGCAATATACTACGTGGCTGGGCAATATACTACGTCACTGGGCAATATACTACGTCACTGGGCAATATACTACGTAACTGGGCAATATACTACGTGGCTCTGTGCTGTATACTACGTCGCTGTGCAATATACTACGTGGCTCTGTGCTGTATACTACGTAACTGGGCAATATACTACGTGGCTCTGTGCTGTATACTACGTAACTGGGCAATATACTACGTGGCTCTGTGCTGTATACTACGTAACTGGGCAATATACTACGTCACTGGGCAATATACTACGTAACTGGGCAATATACTACATGGCTGTGCAATATACTACGTCACTGGGCAATATACTACGTAACTGGGCAATATACTACGTCACTGGGCAATATACTACGTCACTGGGCAATATACTACGTGGACATGCATATTCTAGAATACCCGATGCGTTAGAATCGGGCCACCATCTAGTTTTATATATATATTTACTACATGACCCAAACTGTAGCCATTTGGCTAGTACAGAAGGCTCTATTTAGAATGCATTGTGATATTACCTAGAAAACTGAAACCCTATTTAGCCCCAAATTATTCTTTTGGGCCTTCAATTTTTCAAGGATGCATTCCAAGAACCAATTTTCTGTTGTTCGGTCGATAAACCTACTGTATATGAGCATATTGTTATAGGATAATTTTGAATTCATATAATTTAAAGATTAACTAAACTATAGTTTTATTTAATAATTTTGCAGCGCCCCAGAGTCCTGGTTGTTGCAGTAATGTCGCTCTTCCACCAGGGGGAGTGATGTTACGTCTGATTGTACTAAAGGAGTTCACCTGACCAGGTATCACAGTCACACACTACACTTCACACTCTAGTCCACCAGGGGGAGCAAAGGTTCTATGTACTAGGCCACTCCGCACAGATGGGTAAAACTGGTGGGTTGGATAGGAAGTTAGACAGAAAGCTACCTGGGTTTGACCCAGAGAGGACCTGTCAGGCAGACAGGGGGAGAAGGAGGAACATCTGAGCTGCAGACAGAGGGTCTCTGTCAGGGGTGCGATCCTGACAGAGGTCAAGCACGAGATAGAACATTACGGAGCTGCGCCTGCACTTCATTGCGGCAGCATCCTAAGAAAGGACACGAAGCGAAGTATATTGTGGAGAGTGAGAAAGCAGATCACAGCACAAGGAGATAACACCGGGAGGAGTCCTGCCTTAAGACCAGCAACATCCTTCCGAGGCGCGTAGCCGGTGGCCGGAACCCCCAGGGAGTAATAGGCTCTACGCATTACTTCAGAGACCGGCAGGACAGTTAGTTCCAAGTTGGCTGCCCGACCTTAATACCTATGAAGACAACGGAGGCAAATTGTGGGAGAGGGGCGTCTCTAGGGTCCCTATAAAATAGCTCCAGGCCTACCCAGTCATACGGGTTGTCCTATCCATATCATCTGGGGAACAGAGAGAGAGAGAGAACATCAGAAACATCCACGAAAGTTGTGAGGACTATCCCGTGGTGTTCAGCAGGGAGGTACTACAACACACAGGCGCTAGTAGGAAGGCTACTGATTTCCACCTGCAAAGGTAACTCTGGATGTGCCTTCGGACTGGCCAGATTCAGCCAGCCCTGTGAACGGTACTCTGGACTGTGGAAGCTGAAGTCTTCAGTAAAAGGTAAAGAGACTGCAACCTTTGTGTCCTTGTTATTCATTGCGCCTTACGACGTCCACCATCACTACCTGCACATCTGGGAAGTCCTGGGGATATACTTCACCTGTGGGAAGGTACACCATCTAGCTGCCATTCCATCACCCCAGCGGACCCCTAGCAGCGTCGGTCACCCTGACCGAATACCACAGGTGGCGTCACGAACACCGAACAAACAACTACACCTTCAATTGGGCGCCCCTTAGAAGGGCCACGGACCGGGTCGGGCCACCGTGACATCCCCAGAACTGAGAGAGACAGACCCGGTACTAAGTACCCCACTGCCCTTCGCCTGGGGGCGATCCAATTTTGTCTAGCATTAACATTTATGAAACTTTGCAAATCATAGAACCATAGAATGTTAGAGTTGGAAGGGACCTCAGGGTCATCGTGCCCAACCCCCTGCTCAATGCAGGATTCACTAAACCATCTCAGACAGATATTTGTCCAGCCTCTGTTAGAAGACTTCCATTGGAGAAGAACTCACCACTTCTTGTGGCAGCCTGGTTCACTCACTGATCACTCTCATGATCAAAAAGTTTTTTCGAATATCTAATCTGTATCTTCTGCCTTTCAGTTTCATTCCATTGTTTCTCATGTTTTTATGTTCAACTGAGAATAAGGATGATCCCTCTACACTGTGACATCCATTCAGATCCCTACCACTCTGTAGACAGCTATAAAGTCTCCTTTTAGCCTTCTTTTGTGCAAGCTAAACATTCCCAGATCCTTTAACCGTTCCTCATAGAACATAGTTTGCAGTCCGCTCACCATAGTGGTAGCTCTTCTCTGAACTTGCTTCAGTTTTTCAATGTCTTTTTAAAATGTGGAGCCCAGAACTGGGCACAGTATTCCAGATAAGGTCTGACCAAGGAGGAGTAGAGGGGAATTATAAGTAGAGATGAGCGAATATTTGAATATTCGGGTCGCATCACTATCGGCGAATTTGAAATATTTGCTGATTTGATTCCCGAATATTCGTTGAACGCCATTGGAGTCAATGGGAGGCAAAAACAAACGCATACACAACACAAACGCTGGTGTTTCCCACGCTGTGTGACAGTGTGGGGAACAGCTTTGCTGCAGTTCTGATCAGCGGTAACGTTACCGCCGGTAGATCGTTACCGCCATCAGAGCCCTGCAGAGTCACGCTGTCAGATATCCGTGTGACCCGCGGTAACAAACTTACCGCAGATCAGCAGGCGCCGGCTGATGAGAGACTACTCCTCCCATCAGGCTACATTTGCTCTCATTTGTAACAGTGATGGCAGGAGCCGCTAATGGGAGAAGTAGTCTCTCGTCAGCCGGCACCTGTGCTCAAACCTACTGTAAATAAAGCATGTAAATTAATTAAATACATATTCATATAAAAATAAGAAACACACTATACTCACCTTAACGCCCAATCCCCGATGCCCAGGTCTCCTATAAAAAGTCAAAAATAATAAACCACCATATACTTTCCCATCTGCCGTTGTCCACGTAATCCCGAGTGTCCCACGACGATATCATGTGTAGAATGTAACGAATGGAAACGGAGGCACAGGTGGTAAAGTTCACATTCGTTTTTATTGTCATAGAGCGTGGAACCTCTGGACCACGGTCCGGGGGGCTCCGAAGGGGTCGTGACTACGTGAGCCCCAGACACCCGTAGTAAGACCTGGGGGACACGGGTGCTACCTCCAGTTAGACCCCGGACTCGTGGTAGCTGACCCAGCGGGACAGATGGACAAACAGGGTTAGCAGGTGATGTAGAGCTAACCGAAGGATACCAGGGGTACGGGTAAAGACTGGTTCCAGTGGTATCGACGTTGTCCTGAGGTTCAGGTGACTGAATGGCGGGACGAGATGGAACTGGAGTAAGCAGGCTAGAGATCGTCCAGAATAGCCAGGTAACAGGTAGCAGATAGTCTGTGGAGACAAACAGTGTAAGAGAAGCACTGGCAGAGACTTCAGAACAGAAGCACCTGCTTGCAGGAACAGGAAGTTAGCAGCTGAGGATACTTGTTGCTCCGGCACCCTCCCTATGGTGGAGTGACTAGAAATAGCAATCATTCACACGCCATTGGTCAGAAGCACCCCTTGGAAAATGCGCGTTGTCTCTGTAAGAGACAGGGAGCGAGCGAGCACGCGACCCAAGCACACAGCGCGAGGACCTGCTGGCTGCACACCAGGGAGCAGAGGAGGAGAAGCAGAGGTGCCGCCTGGACAGTGTGGAGCCGGCACAGAGCGGGAGTCCCGACGGGGACCCCGTGAAGGTATGGGAACCGGACCAGGTGTAACATAGAACTGTCACATCGGTAGTCACATCGGAAAATGTGACTTGTCTAACCGGCCGCCGGCAATACACTGACAGGAGTGTCATCGCTCCCACAGTGCATAGCACTGAGCTGCCATAGTAACATAGTAACATAGTAAGGCCGAAAAAAGACATTTGTCCATCCAGTTCAGCCTATATTCCATCATAATAAATCCCCAGATCTACATCCTTCTACAGAACCTAATAATTGTATGATACAATATTGTTCTGCTCCAGGAAGACATCCAGGCCTCTCTTGACAGAGGTCACACGAGTTCATCAACTGATGAACTCCGCTGAACTTTCTCACCGCTGCTCAGTGCTACACACTGCAGGAGCGATTACCTCAGTTACTGCTCTCAAAGTTATCAAGATCATCGTGGGAAATTATGGATTTTTATCTTCTCAGCAGACAGGTGATGAATATTGTGGTTTATTATTTAATTTTTGTTACAGGAGACATTGGCTTCAGTGGATTAGGCGTTCGGTGAGTATGGTTTAATTTAGATTCAATAAAGGAGTCGGTGTCATTATTTAAAGGACTTTATTATATGTATGTGTGTTTTTTATAGTATCACTATGGGGTTAGTAATGGGGGCATCTTATAGATGCCTCTTCATTACTAACCTGTGGGCTTGATGTAGCCTGACAAAGGTGACATCAAACCCCCAACCATTACCCCACTTGCCACTGCTACAGAGCAAGTGGGAAAAGCGAGGCTAAGCGCAAGATTTGGCGCATCTTATAGATGTGCCTTTTCTGGGGCAGCTGAGAGCTGATGTTTTTAGTTTGTAAGGGGCCAATATCCACGGCCCCTTCCAAGGCTATAAATAACAGCCCGCAGCTGAACTCAATGGGCGCACATACCCTAATGCTGGAGTCACACTAGTGATTTTAAAATTGGTCTGATTTTGTTTCTGCATTGTCAGATGAGTGTAATGCAAGTGTCATGCATTTTTCATGCGAGTACAATCCCATTTTTAACACCTAGCATCTAATTTACATCCTAATGCAGTGCGATTGCTATCCGATTGCAATGCGATTTTAACATGAGCTTTAACATAGGGCAATTCTCTTTGTCATTTACACATAGTTTTCAAAGGAAATATTCTTCAAGACACACAGATAGATAGACAGACAGAGAGATGGATAAAAAGCCGGCAATTCAGCAGCTGCGTACAGTAAAATCACAGCAGGACCCGACAGGATAGAATAGATAGATTACACACACATAGAATAGATAGATATAAAGATGTCAGTGAGATATATAATTAGTACAGTGTGTGTGCACCTTAGTGTACATGTATTTAATTAAAAGATTATTTTTCTGAAAAAAATGGTGCGGTCTCCCGCGTAATTTTCTTAACCAGCAGAGGGAAAGCCGATGGCTTGGGGCAGATGTTTATAGCCTGGGAAGGGGGTAATACCCATGGAGCTTCGAAAGCTATTAATATCAGCTCACAGCGGTATACTTTGTCTTTACTTGCAATTAAAATGGGGGACCCACCCCAAGAAATGACGTAGAGTCCCTCTATAATTAATAACCAGCAATACTAGGCAGACAACTGCGGGCTGATATTAATAGCCTAGGAAGGGTCCCTGGATATTGGCTCCCCTCAGGCTAAAACATCAGCTCTCCGCCGCCCCAGAAAAGGCGCATCTATAAGATGTGCCAATTCTGGCACTTAGCCTCGCTCTTCCCACTTGCCCTTTAAAAAGAAAGAAAACTTATGTGGCGCAAAATGTATAGAAATTAAAGCACAAATACTAAAGCCACTAAAAAAGGAAGAAATTAACTCACAAAAGTGGAGAAACAATGATGAATATAACCCAACATGTGAGAATTTATTGCAGGGTTTAATTTAGAAGTTACCAACATGTGATGTGACTTGTAGATTACCATTAATGTCCATGACCTTACTGCTGACTCAATGCCCAGTTTTACTTGTGTTTTATTTGAGTTGGATGTACGGTAATTTTAGTAACTATTCTTATCTGCTGTGATAAGAAGAGATGATTTGTCTTGGATTATTATGACTATACTATGTATAGAGCATGATTTAATTGTAAAAGATCAGTGCTCGTGTCATGTAGCCTTTGTGTAGAGTATGATGGAATAGTATTATGATCGTTTTTGGTGGGAGGTGCAGCATTATGTATATTGTACAATAGAATAGTACTATGGTCACGTCTAGTGATTGGGTCATGTTGGAGGCAATGTTTAATGTAAAATCGGACACAGACAGAAAAGGGCCCCTGTCCAAGAATATATGGGCCCTTTGCAGTCCAGAAAAGCTCTACACTCTGCACAATTCTAGCAGTGAGCCCCCTTACCTCTTGGGCCCCTGTGCACCTAGGCTGCACCAATGGTATGTCTGCCCGTTTTTATGTTAATTCTAATAACATTTTATTATGATCAAGTTAATTTCTAGCTCCACCCAACACTATTACATCACTGTACTCTCAGCATGATGTTATTGCATCTCTACGTTATCTATATACAGTGGGGCAAAAAAGTATTTAGTCATTCAGCAATAGTGCAAGTTCCACCACTTAAAAAGATGAGAGGCGTCTGTAATTTACATCATAGGTAGACCTCAACTATGGGAGACAAACTGAGAAAAAAAAATCCAGAAAATCACATTGTCTGTTTTTTTATCATTTTATTTGCATATTATGGTGGAAAATAAGTATTTGGTCAGAAACAAAATTTCATCTCAATACTTTGTAATATATCCTTTGTTGGCAATGACAGAGGTCAAACGTTTTCTGTAAGTCTTCACAAGGTTGCCACACACTGTTGTTGGTATGTTGGCCCATTCCTCCATGCAGATCTCCTCTAGAGCAGTGATGTTTTTGGCTTTTCGCTTGGCAACACGGACTTTCAACTCCCTCCAAAGGTTTTCTATAGGGTTGAGATCTGGAGACTGGCTAGGCCACTCCAGGACCTTGAAATGCTTCTTACGAAGCCACTCCTTCATTGCCCTGGCGGTGTGCTTTGGATCATTGTCATGTTGAAAGACCCAGCCACGTTTCATCTTCAATGCCCTTGCTGATGGAAGGAGGTTTGCACTCAAAATCTCACGATACATGGCCCCATTCATTCTTTCATGTACCCGGATCAGTCGTCCTGGCCCCTTTGCAGAGAAACAGCCCCAAAGCATGATGTTTCCACCACCATGCTTTACAGTAGGTATGGTGTTTGATGGATGCAACTTAGTATTCTTTTTCCTCCAAACACGACAAGTTGTGTTTCTACCAAACAGCTCCAGTTTGGTTTCATCAGACCATAGGATATTCTCCCAAAACTCCTCTGGATCATCCAAATGCTCTCTAGCAAACTTCAGATGGGCCCGGACATGTACTGGCTTAAGCAGTGGGACACGTCTGGCACTGCAGGATCTGAGTCCATGGTGGCGTAGTGTGTTACTTATGGTAGGCCTTGTTACATTGGTCCCAGCTCTCTGCAGTTCATTCACTAGGTCCCCCCGTGTGGTTCTGGGATTTTTGCTCACCGTTCTTGTGATCATTCTAACCCTACGGGGTGGTATTTTGCGTGGAGCCCCAGATTGAGGGAGATTATCAGTGGTCTTGAATGTCTTCCATTTTCTAATTATTGCTCCCACTGTTGATTTCTTCACTCCAAGCTGGTTGGCTATTGCAGATTCAGTCTTCCCAGCCTGGTGCAGGGCTACAATTTTGTTTCTGGTGTCCTTTGACAGCTCTTTGGTCTTCACCATAGTGGAGTTTGGAGTCAGACTGTTTGAGGGTGTGCACAGGTGTCTTTTTATACTGATAACAAGTTTAAACAGGTGCCATTACTACAGGTAATGAGTGGAGGAAAGAGGAGACTCTTAAAGAAGAAGTTACAGGTCTGTGAGAGCCAGAAATCTTGATTGTTTGTTTCTGACCAAATACTTATTTTCCACCATAATATGCAAATAAAATGATAAAAAAACAGACAATGTGATTTTCTGGATTTTTTTGTCTCAGTTTGTCTCCCATAGTTGAGGTCTACCTATGATGTAAATTACAGACGCCTCTCATCTTTTTAAGTGGTGGAACTTGCACTATTGCTGACTGACTAAATACTTTTTTGCCCCACTGTATATAGTGCTGCAGTTTTCTTATATGGAAAGCGACCTGCTGTCTATTTGCTAAGGACATGTTTGCTAACGAAGGACACGTTCCGAAACGGGCAGCACTTGGACCGCAGACCACATAGGTAATCTCCCATTGCCTGGCTACTACCTGTTTTAAACTGCTTATAAATGCACACTTGTGACACCTTACAGTGTTCCATCTCTTTATATTATACTAGATGGTGGCCTGATTCTAATGCATCGGGTATTCTAGAATATGTATATATGTATGTATATAGCAGCCACATAGTATATAGCACAGCCCACGTACCACAGACAGCCACGTAGTATATAGTCCAAGAAGCAAACAGAAGGCTGACAGCACTCACTAACTGGGGCGCCACGTAGTATATAGCACAGCCACGTAGTATATAGGAGCCACGTAGTATATAGCAGCCACGTAGTATATAACACAGCCCACGTAGTATATAGCACAGCCCACGTAGTATATAGCACAGCCACGTATTATATAACACAGCCCATATAGTATATAGCACAGCCACGTAGTATATAGCACAGCCACATAGTATATATCACAGCCACATAGTATATAGTAGCCACGTAGTATATAGCAGCCACGTAGTATATAACACAGCCACGTAGTATATAACACAGCCACGTAGTATATAACACAGCCCACGTAATATATAGCAGCCATGTAGTATATAACACAGCCATGTAGTATATAGGAGCCACGTAGTATATAACACAGCTACGTAGTATATAACACAGCCCACGCAGTATATAGCACAGCCCACACAGTATATAACACAGCCCACGTAACACAGACAGCCACATAGTATATAGCACAGCCCACGTAGTATATAACACTGCCCATGTAGTATATAGCAGCCGCACAGTATATAACACAGCCCGAGTACTATATAGCAGTGTGGGCACCATATCCCCATTAAAAAAATAAATAAAAATTAAAAATAGTTATATACTCACCCTCCGGTGGCCCCCGGATCCAGGCGAGGCGTTTAGCGATGCTCCTCCCGACGCTTCGGTCCCAAGAATGCATTGCGGTCTTGCGAGATGATGATGTAGCAGTCTCGCGAGAGCGCTACGTCATCATCCCGCGAGACCGCAATGCATGGCCCGCAGTGTCGCGAGGAACGGGAAAGGCGCGGGAGGTGAGAATAGCACGATTTTTAATTTTTTTTATTATTTTTAACTTTAGATCTTTTTACTATTGATGCTGCATAGGTATCATCAATAGTAAAAAGTTCGTCACATAGGTTAATAGCAGCGTTAACAGACTACGTTACACCGCGTTATGCCGCAGTGTAACACAGTCGGTTTAACAGACTGCTACAAGCTATGTGGGTGGCGGGCGCTGACTGGGGGGGGGTATGGAGGGGGCACTGAGTGCAGGGGAGTAGGGAGCGGCCATTTCGCGGCCAGACTGTGCCCGTCGCTGATTGGTCGCAGCCAGCTGGCCGCGACCAATCAGTGACTTGGGATTTCCGTGACAGACAGGCAGACGGAAGTGACCCTTAGACAATTATATAGTAGACTAGATGGTGGCCCGATTCTAACACATTGGGTATTCTAGAATATGTATGTATGTATGTATGTATGTATGTATGTATGTTGTATATAGCAGCCACATAGTATATAGCACAGGCCACGTAGTATATAGGAGCCATGTAGTATATAGCAGACAAATACTACCTGGCCAGTGCTATATACTATGTGGCTGCTATATACATACATACATATTGTAGAATACCCGCTGCATTAATACAGGCCGCGCAGTATATAACAGTCGCCACGCAGTACATAACACAGCCCACGTACTATATAACTTAGCCCACGCAGTATATAGCAGCCACGCAGTATATAACACAGGCGACGTAGTATATAACACTGGCCAAGTAATATATAGCACAACCCACGCAGTATATAGCAGCCATGCAGTATATAGCACAGCCCCCGCAGTACATAACACTGGCTACATAATATATAGCACAGCCCACGCAGTACATAGCAGCCATGCAGTATATAGCACAGCCCCTGCAGTATATAACGCTGGCCACGTAATATATAACACAGCCCATGCAGTACATAGCAGCCACGCAGTATATAGCACAACCCCTGCAGTATATAACACTGGCCATATAATATATAGCACAGCCCACGCAGTACATAGCAGCCACGCAGTATATAACATAGCCACGTTAGTATATAGCACAGAGATGTAGTATATAACAGAGCCCACGCAGTATGTAACACAGCCCACATAGTATATAGCAATGTGGGCACTATATGCGTGGTTAAAAAAGACTTAAAATAAAAAATAAACATATACTCACCTTCCGAAGGCCCCTTGAAGTCCTGGCGACTGTGTGCGGTGCACGTGGCAGCTTCCAGTCCCAGGGTTGGTATGAGCGCAGGACCTGTGAGGACGTCGCGGTCACATGACCGTGACGTCATGGAAGGTCCTTCTCGCATAGCATCCTTGGCACCGGAACCTGCCGCTTGCACTGCCGAGGACAGCTGCGACGTCGGAGGGTGAGAATAACCATTTTTTTTAATTATTCTTATTTTAGATCTGTTTACTATTGATGCTGCATACGCAGCATCAATAGTAAAAAGTTGGTCACACAGGGTTAATAGCTGCGTAACCAGAGTGCATTACACTGCGCTCCGGTAATGTTGGCATTAACCCTGTGTGAGGGCTGACTGGAGGGGAGTATGGAGCGGGCACTGACTGCGGGGAGGAAAGAGCGGCCATTTTTCTGCCGGACTGTGCCCGTCGCTGATTGGTCGTGGCAATGGTCGTAGGCGTTTTGCCATGACCAATCAGCGACTTGGATTTCCATGACAGACAGAGGCCGCGACCAATGAAAATCCGGGACAGACAGACAGACGGAAGTACTCCTTAGACAATTATATATATAGATTTATCATGACCTCTTCTTGTGCACACCATAGTTATACCCTGGCTGCACTATACAGTGACTCATATGTACACTTGTCTGTCTATTACCTGTTTTTTGCACTACTAATATATGCAAACTTGTGACACCCTCCAGGGTGCCATCTTTTTTTTTACATATATGGTTTCTGTGCACACTATCTGATATACTCTTTATTGTATAGTGGTATATATGCCACAATTGTACATATGTTTGAGGTAATGATTTAAACATTTGTGTCTATTATGTAATTTTTCTCTGAAGGACATTCCCCACCCCCACCCCTCCTTTCAGGCAGTGGGCACACATGTTAATAAGTCTGTATTTAGTGATTTCTATACTCCATTGTGATACGGTATATTTAGACCTATATGGTCAGACTCAATTTTTTGTATCTAGTGGTCCGATGCTTTTCTTTTTCTGTATGTTTTATCTTGTACATAGACAATTGTCTTTCATTAAAGTGCAGGCACATTTTTCACTTGTAGTACTACCGTATACCATCTTGTCTAATAAAGGTATTTTTATCCTTACATCAACTGTTCCACACTTCTTCTTAGATCATATGTTCGGGGTTCTCTTTTTGTTTTTTTCTGGATTTCCAATATGTCTACGCCAATGCCTTTCTTAAAGACTTTGGAGCATTTTTGAACTATACAACAAAACTTCCATCCTAAGATACAAATCAGAGAATTTTTTGAGATACGAACGTGAACTTGAAAATAATAAGAAATGCCATACACATCCATCTGTCAGCAAAGTCTGCAAGACACTAATTGTGCATCACATTTGACAAACATCTGAGAGAGAGGAGGCCTTCACCCAGCTGGAGCAGAGCAAACACCTGACATCTGCAGCCGCCGCTCCGCTAGGGTACAGTACCTCTTTACAGCGCCAGCCTTCCCTTCATAGTGTAATGGAACATTTCTCAAGTCAATGTGCTTTCTTTGTTTTTCCAAGAGTGGGGAATTCAGTCATCTTATTCTCTATCTTCAAACAAGCAGTCCGTTTAGTCTGAATAAAACAGCCTTGTCATGGAAAAGATGTGCACAGAAGCATTACACTGTCATAAAACGGTCAGAACATGCTGTCATAGCAAATCTTACATACCGGCCCCATACACATAAACCGTCTTAAAGGGAAACTGAACCAAATGACTAAATCTTTACGGAACCACTAATCTTAAGGGGATCAGTTGGTTTAAAAAAAACACTTTTCCAATACACTATTAGCTAATCGATCTTCATCAATTAGGTGAAATGTAGAACAGCTACGAAGAGCGTCTATCACTCTTGAGAACCCGATGCATCCATGACAGTCTGATGTAGCACCATGATTAAATGTTTCCTATCTTTAGTGGCACCGCAGGATATTTGGCACTTGATGCCAAAATCCCCATACATTGGGGCTGATCGCTAAGAATCTTAACTCCTTTCCGACATTGGGCGTCATAGTACACCCATGTCGGACCCCCTCCCTTTGATGTGGGCTCCGGCACTGAGCACACATCTTTGCCGGCACATGTCAGCTGTTTTGAACAGCTGACATGTGCCTCTAACAGCCGCCGGTGAAATCGCGATTCACCCACAGCTGTTAACTAGTTAAATGTCAATCTCTACTCAATCTCTGACAGCGGCATTTAATGCGCGCTTCCGGCAAATGCCAGAAATCCAGAACTATGAACTTGTGATGAATATGAAAAAGTAGATGTGTGCACAGCCATAAGAGGTGCAGCCAGAGTAGGTTCCCACACCGTAGTATATAGCAAAAACTCGGCACTCAACTTAACGTAAGACAGATGATTTAATGGTGTCCACAAAATAACAGAAACAGTCCTACATCCGGACCTTCATCAGTCACAGTTGATAAATGTGAGGGAGCGAGTGGACTAGCGGTGGATTCCGCGTCCCACACAGGCACGGCACTTATGTTCTGATATTTTAAGGTATATCGCTTCATTTCGGGATATACTGCCCACATACAGGCAGCGCTCACACACAAGTGTGATCTCATTCCACAGTCAGCAAAACTGTGACTGATGAAGGTCCGGATGTAGGACCGCAACGTTTCTGTTATTTTGTGGACACCATTAAATCACCTGTCTTACGTTAAGTTGAGTGCCGAGTTTTTGCTATATATGATTTTGTGATGACCTGGAGAATCATAATGGCAGGTCAGTTTTAGCATTTAGTGAACTTGGTAAAAAAAACAAAAAACTGTACGATTGCACTTTTTTTTGCAATTTCACCGCACTTGGAATTTTTTTTCCCATTTTCCAGTACATGATATGTTAAAACCAATGGTGTCATTCAGAAGTACAACTTGTCCTGCAATAAACAAGCCCTCAAGTGGCCATTTTGACAAAAAAGTAAAAAAAAGTCATGGCTCTGGGAAGAAGGGGAGCAAAAAATGGAAATGCAAAACCAAAAATTTCCTCTAGTCGTTAAGGGGTTAATTAGATAATTTTTCAGTAGCCAAAAAAAGAAAGTTCAAATCAGACATCCCCTTGAAGCAAATATTTCAGGCACCATGAATGACTGTAGGGGTTCACTCAGGTTGGCATTAGGTAGTATTCACACAGGCAATGCAGTTTGGTTCAAACAAGTGCAGTTTCATTGCTTTCATAAACATCCAAGGGATTAAAAATCAAAAACAGCTTCTTCTGTTCACAAAGGTAGCACAGCAAATAAACAGTTCATTCAGCAGGCACATACTGTATATGTCAGTGCAGGCTCACCCTAACAGATTACAGTACTTTCTCCCAAAGCAGACATTATACACAGTAGAGTTACGATCCTACCAGTCTCGGTATCACCTTCAGGCCATGTTCAGTATTCGGTCAGTATTTTACATCAGTATTTGTAAGCCAAAACCAGGAGTGGAACCAGTTCCGTCAGGTTGAATGGTGAATGTTGGTGGACAGCCATTTTCAGGTCTCTCCAGAGATGCTCAATTGGGTTTAGGTCAGAGCTCTGGCTGGGCCAGTCAAGAATGGTCAGAGTTGTTCTGAAGCCACGCCTTTGTTATTTTAGCTCTGTGCTTAGGGTCACTGTCTTGTTGGAAGGTGAACCTTCAGCTAAGTCTGAGGTCCAGAGCACTGTGGAACAGGTTTTCATCCAGGAAAACTCTGAACTTGGCCGCATTCATGTTTCCTTCAATGACAACCAGTCGTCCGGTACCTGCAGCTGAAAAACACCCCCATAGCACGATGCTGCCACCACGTTTCACTTTTGGGATTATATTTGGCAGATGATGAGCAGTGCCTAGTTTTCTCCACACATACCACTTAGAATTATCATCATCAGACCAGAGAATCTTATTTCTCATAGTCTGGGAGTCCTTCATGTGTTTTTTTAGTAAACTCTATGTGGGCTTTCATATGTCGTGCACTGAGGAGAGGCTTCCGTCGGGCCACTCTGCCATAAAGTCCCCACTGGTGGAGGGCTGCAATGATAGTTGACTTTGTGGAACTTTTTCCCATCTCAATACTGAATTTCTGGAGCTCAGCCACAGTGATGTTGGGGTTCTTCTTTACCTCTCACCAAGGCTCTTTTCCCACGATTGTTCAGTTTGGCTGGATGGCCAGGTCTAGGAAGACTTCTGGTGGTCCCAAACGTCTTCCATTTAAGGATTATGGAGGCCACTGTGCTCTTTGGAACGTTGAGTACTGCAGAAATTCTGTTGTAACCTTGGCCAGATCTGTGCCTTGCCACAATTCTGTCTTTGAGCTCCTTGGCCAGTCCCTTTGACCTCATGATTCTCATTTGGTCTGACATGCACTGTGAGTTGTGAGATCTTATATAGACAGGTGTTCCAAATCAAGTCCTATCAGTTTAATTAAACACAGCTGGACTCCAATGAAGGAGTAGAACCATATCAAGGAGAATCACAAGGAAATGGACAGTGACTTAAATATGAGTGCCTGAGCAAAGGGTCTGAATACTTATGACCATATGATATTTCAGTTTTTCTTTTATATTAAATTTGCAAACATTTTTACATTTCTGGTTTTTTTTCAGTCAAGATGGGGTGCAGAGTGTACATTAATGTGAAAAAATGAACTTTTTTGAATTTACCAAATGGCTGCAATGAAACAGAGTGAAAAATGTAAAGGAGTCTGAATACTGTCCGTACCCACTGTATAAGACACTTCAACGGCCTGCTTCCTCCAGTCTTGTGCCAAGTTCTCTCCTATAATTGCTTTTTTTTCTGTGGTAACTTACATTATGTATGGTGCAAGATTCAGCACTTTTGACCAATTCGAAGCCCAGCATATTGGTTTTAAAGTATAATGCTCATTTTGGTTCTGATTCAACTTGGTTCTCCAGATCTGTGAGCTCGATTACTCTGTCTTCTTGTATTAAAATCTGAATTCATCACATGGCTTGGTTTCTGTCCTACCTGTCCTAATCTGATTTTCTGTTAGTTCTTTAGTCCTGGTTATGTGTTTGACTTTACCTTAAAGGGAACCTGTCACCCCGTTTTTTCCGTATGAGATAAAAATACTGTTAAATAGGGCCTGAGCTGTGCATTGCAATAGTGTATTTTGTGGACCCCGATTCCCCACCTATGCTGCCGAAATACGTTACCAAAGTAGTCGTTTTCGCCTGTCAATCAGGCTGGTCTGGTCAGATGGGTGTGGTGTCTTCCCCCAGATCTTGCTTAGTTTTCCGTTGGTGGCGTAGTGGTGTGCGCATGTCCAAGGTCCCGAATCCACTGCACAGGGGAGTGAAAAAAGCGCGATGTGCGCTATTTCATTGGTGATCGGTGGGGGCGGCCATCTTCCTTTGGCCGCGCGTGCGCAGAAGCGGCGCTCTGCTGGCCGCGGCTTCAGGAAAATGGCCGTGGGATGCCGCGCGTGCGCAGATGGAGATCGCGGCGGCCATTTTCCTGAAGCAGAGATGCGGTGGCCCTCCTTTTCCCTAATAATCTCTGGCCACTGCATAAAAGTAGCAGAGATAGCAGGCTTTAAAAACAGGCTGGTTCATAGATATGGGAACAGAACGGAGCTTGCTGCATAGATATGGGAGCAGAACCGAGCTTACTCCAGAGATATGGGAGCAGAACCGAGCTTACTACAGAGATATGGGAGCAGAACCAAGCTTACTCCAGATATATGGGAGCAGAACGGAGGTTACTGCAGAGATAAGGTAGCAGAACCGAGCTTACTCCAGAGATATGGGAGCAGAACCAAGCTTACTCCAGAGATATGGGAGCAGAACCGAGCTTACTCCAGAGATATGGGAGCAGAACCGAGCTTACTACAGAGATATGGGAGCAGAACTAAGCTTACTCCAGAGATATGGGAGCAGAACCGAGCTTACTACAGAGATATGGGAGCAGAACCGAGCTTACTCCAGAGATATGGGAGCAGAACCGAGCTTACTACAGAGATATGGGAGCAGAACCAAGCTTACTCCGGATATATGGGAGCAGAACGGAGGTTACTGCAGAGATAAGGTAGCAGAACCGAGCTTACTCCAGAGATATGGGAGCAGAACCGAGCTTACTCCAGAGATATGGGAGCAGAACCGAGCTTACTCCAGAGATATGGGAGCAGAACGGAGCTTACTACAGAGATATGGGAGCACAACAGAGCTTACTACAGAGATAAGAGAACAGAACCAAGCTTAATAAGTCTACTACATGGAACCAAGCCTGCTACATAGAAACTGGAGCAGAACCGAGATTACGGCATACATACGGTACCATAATCTAGATTACTACATTGATACAGTACTAGAACCAAGTTTACTGCTTAGATATGGGGCCATAACGGAGCTTACTTACAAACATACATACAATACGGCTACACAGTGCCTACTACTGTCACCACTACACAGCGAATACATAATATTATAATATCACCATTACCTCTATATGAAACTACATTCTATACAAAGACCAATGATACTACCATACACCCTTTACTATGACTGAATTACATTTAGCTGCTACTAAATTTTAAAAAATGTCACCTAAAAAGAGCAATATTACAACCTAACAGTAACCGTATATTGGTAGATACCAGTTCCGCAGAACAAGTGATTACAGTACAGTTATATACAGTAACTTACACACGATGTTCTTTCTGATTTGGATCGTTCACATTTTTATCTGGCCCAGACCGACATGACAGCTTCTCCAGCCAGGACTCGTCTGCACAGATTACAACAAAGGCACATTTGACTTCTCACATTTCTAGTGCCGTCCCCATCTATTCCCAACCTACAAAAACTCCCCACTCTGTGTGCACCTGCAGTGTGGACCACTGACCCCAATATTTAATCAATTGTGTCATTACTAGTATTACTCCCACCCCCAAAATTAAAGTATCCCACAGAAAGTAGTGATGCCCCTACTGTGCAACGACATGTATGGGCCTTTGAAGGATATAATATCCCAAGTGCCCCCTTCCAGCAACAAATACCCTTGAGTGCTCACTTAAAGTAACACTGTCCCCCCCCCAAAAAAAAAAAAAAGATCCTGAGTGCCCCTATCAAAACTAATAATGTGCCCATTCATAACAAATAATGTCCTCTGAGCACCCACGCAGCTCTGTATATACAGAATGATGGTCCTACAGCCCCCAATACCGCTTTATTATACATTGAGGACCCCAAAACTCCCTATATATAGTAAAATGGCTACATAGTCCGCTATATACAATATGATGTCCCAACTGCCTCCTATATATAGTATGAGGCTTTACAGTTTCCTATATATACTACAGCTCCCCACAAATAGTATGTCACCAAAACCCCTTATATATAGTATGATGGTCCCCTACAGCTCTCTAATTGCGATATTATGTACCTCGCAGCTTCCTATATATAGTATGATGATCCCGCATCCCCTCTATATATAGTATCATGTCCCTACAGCCCCCTATATGGAATATGGTGGCCCCACAGCCCCATATGATGTATGATGATATACAGGTCCTTCTCAAAAAATTAGCATATAGTGTTAAATTTCATTATTTACCATAATGTAATGATTACAATTAAACTTTCATATACTATAGATTCATTATCCACCAACTGAAATTTGTCAGGTCTTTTATTGTTTTAATACTGATGATTTTGGCATACAACTCCTGATAACCCAAAAAACCTGTCTCAATAAATTAGCATATCAAGAAAAGGTTCTCTAAATGACCTATTACCCTAATCTTCTGAATCAACTAATTAACTCTAAACACATGCAAAAGATACCTGAGGCTTTTAAAAACTCCCTGCCTGGTTCATTACTCAAAACCCCCATCATGGGTAAGACTAGCGACCTGACAGATGTCAAGAAGGCCATCATTGACACCCTCAAGCAAGAGGGTAAGACCCAGAAAGAAATTTCTCAACAAATAGGCTGTTCCCAGAGTGCTGTATCAAGGCACCTCAATGGTAAGTCTGTTGGAAGGAAACAATGTGGCAGAAAACGCTGTACAACGAGAAGAGGTGACCGGAACCTGAGGAAGCAGTGGACTGAGTCTGGTGTGGAAACATCCAGAGCCACCGTGCACAGGCGTGTGCAGGAAATGGGCTACAGGTGCCGCATTCCCCAGGTAAAGCCACTTTTGAACCATAAACAGCGGCAGAAGCGCCTGACCTGGGCTACAGAGAAGCAGCACTGGACTGTTGCTAAGTGGTCCCAAGTACTTTTTTCTGATGAAAGCAAATTTTGCATGTCATTCGGAAATCAAGGTGCCAGAGTCTGGAGGAAGACTGGGGAGAAGGAAATGCCAAAATGCCTGAAGTCCAGTGTCAAGTACCCACAGTCAGTGATGGTGTGGAGTGCCATGTCAGCTGCTGGTGTTGGTCCACTGTGTTTCATCAAGGACAGGGTCAATGCAGCTAGCTATCAGGAGATTTTGGAGCACTTCATGCTTCCCTCGGCTGAAATGCTTTATGGAGATGAAGATTTCATTTTTCAGCACGACCTGGCACCTGCTCACAGTGCCAAAACCACTGGTAAATGGTTTACTGACCATGGTATTACTGTGCTCAATTGGCCTGCCAACTCTCCTGACCTGAACCCCATAGAGAATCTGTGGGATATTGTGAAGAGAAAGTTGAGAGACGCAAGACCCAACACTCTGGATGAGCTTAAGGCCGCTATTGAAGCATCCTGGGCCTCCATAACATCTCAGCAGTGTCACAGGCTGATTGCCTCCATGCCACGCCGCATTGAAGCAGTCATTTCTGCCAAAGGATTCCCGACCAAGTATTGAGTGCATAACTGAACATTATTATTTGATGGTTTTTTTGTTTGGTATTAAAAAACACTTTTATTTGATTGGTCGGGTGAAATATGCTAATTTATTGAGACAGGTTTTTTGGGTTATCAGGAGTTGTATGCCAAAATCATCAGTATTAAAACAATAAAAGACCTGACAAATTTCAGTTGGTGGATAATGAATCTATAGTATATGAAAGTTTAATTGTAATCATTACATTATGGTAAATAATGAAATTTAACACTATATGCTAATTTTTTGAGAAGGACCTGTATATAGTATGAAGGTATCCCACTGCCCTACATATATAGTGTGATGGTCCCCACATATATAGTATAGGAAGTGTGATGGCCCCAGTTCCCACCATAAATATAGGACGATGGCACAAGTTGCGTGTGTGTGTGTGTGTGTTCTCCCCAAATATCTAGAATGATGACCCCAGTTCTCCCCTTATATATAGTAGGATGGCCCCAGTTCTAACCCATATTTTTCTCTTCCGGTCCGCAGAGAAGCATGAAGCAATAATGTCATCGCCCCGCCTGCGTCAGCACACTGAAGTCTCAGGAAGCTGCGGTCTGCAGCTTATGAGACCGACCAGGGTTTCCACTAGGAATTTCGGGGCCCCATACTGGCAACATTTTCGGGTTCCTTTGAGACTCCGCCCAGGCTCCACCCCAGCTTCACCTCCACCTCCACTGTCCCACTGCTCATTCTTGGAAAAACTCAACTTCTCCACCACATCCTCACCAATCAGATATTAACAGTTCCCATCAAACACCAGATCACATTAATAAGCAGCAGCTTTTGTTCTGGCCAAAATAATTTTTAAGTTGACACCACGACACGGTAGACTCTTTCGGCCGGGCCCTACTCTACTCTAAACTATTAAAAATAAATATATTTTTATGGATTTTTCTTTAACCCCTTCACCCCCAAGGGTGGTTTGCACGTTAATGACCGGGCCAATTTTTACAATTCTGACCACTGTCCCTTTATGAGGTTATAATTCTGGAACGCTTCAACGGATCTTGGCGATTCTGACATTGTTTTCTCGTGACATATTGTACTTCATGATAGTGGTAAAATTTCTTTGATATTACCTGCGTTTATTTGCAAAAAAAATGGAAATTTGGCGAAAATTTTGAAAATTTTGCAATTTTCCAACTTTGAATTTTTATGCCCTTAAATCACAGAGATATGTCACACAAAATACTTAATAAGTAACATTTCCCACATGTCTACTTTACAACAGCACAATTTTGGAACCAAAATTTTTTTTTGTTAGGGAGTTATAAGGGTTAAAAGTTGACCAACAATTTCTCATTTTTACAACACCATTTTTTTTAGGGACCACATCTCATTTGAAGTCATTTTGAGGGGTCTATATGATAGAAAATACCCAAGTGTGACACCATTCTAAAAACTGCACCCCTCAAGGTGCTCAAAACCATATTCAAGAAGTTTATTAACCCTTCTGGTGCTTCACAGGAATTTTTTGAATGTTTAAATAAAAATGAACATTTAACTTTTTTTCACAAAAAATTTACTTCAGCTCCAATTTGTTTAATTTTACCAAGGGTAACAGGAGAAAATGGACCCCAAAAGTTGTTGTACAATTTGTCCTGAGTACGCCGATACCCCATATGTGGGGGTAAACCACTGTTTGGGCGCATGACAGAGCTCGGAAGCGAAGGAGCGCCATTTGACTTTTCAATGCAAAATTGACAGGAATTGAGATGGGACGTCATGTTGCGTTTGGAGAGCCACTGATGTGCCTAAACATTGAAACCCCCCACAAGTGACACCATTTTGGAAAGTAGACCCCCTAAGGAACTTATCTAGAGGTGTGGTGAGCACTTTGACCCACCAAGTGCTTCACAGAAGTTTATAATGCAGAACCGTAAAAATAAAAAATCATATTTTTTCACAAAAATTATCTTTTCACCCCCAATTTTTTATTTTCCCAAGGGTAAGAGAAGAAATTGGACCCCAAAAGTTGTTGTACAATTTGTCCTGAGTACGCTGATACCCCATATGTGGGGGTAAACCACTGTTTGGGCGCATGGGAGAGCTCGGAAGGGAAGTAGCACCGTTTGACTTTTCAATGCAAAATTGACAGGAATTGAGATGGGACGCCATGTTGCGTTTGGAGAGCCACTGATGTGCCTAAACATTGAAACCCCCCACAAGTGACACCATTTTGGAAAGTAGACCCCCTAAGGAACTTATCTAGATGTGTTTTGAGCGCTTTGACCCACCAAGGGCTTCACAGAAGTTAATAATGCAGAGCCGTAAAAATAAAACAAAAATTTTTTCCCACAAAAATTATTTTTTTAGCCCCCAGTTTTGTATTTTCCCGAGGGTAGCAGGAGAAATTGGACCCCAAAATTTGTTGTCCAAGTTGTCCTGAGTGCGATGATATACCATATGTGGGGAGAACCACCGTTTGGGCGCATGGGAGGGCTCGGAAGTGAAGGAGCGCCATTTGGAATGCAGACTTAGATGGAACGGTCTGCAGGCGTCACATTGCGTTTGCAGAGCCCCTAATGTACCTAAACAGTAGAAGCCCCACACAAGTGACCCCATTTTGGAAACTAGACCCCCCAAGGAACTTATCTAGATGTGTTGTAAGAACTTTGAACCCCCAAGTGTTTCACTACAGTTTATAACGCAGAGCCGTGAAAATAAAAAATCTTTTTTTTTCCCACAAAAATTATTTTTTAGCCCCCAGTTTTGTATTTTCCCAGGGGTAACAGGAGAAATTGGACCCCAAAGGTTGTTGTCCTATTTGTCCTGAGTACGCTGATACCCCATATGTTGGGGTAAACCCCTGTTTGGGCACACGGGAGAGCTCGGAAGGGAAGGAGCACTGTTTTACTTTTTCAACGCAGAATTGGCTGGAATTGAGATCGGACGCCATGTCGCGTTTGGAGAGCCCCTGATGTGCCGAAACAGTGGAAACCCCCCAATTCTAACTGAAACCCTAATCCAAACACACCGCTAACCCTAATCCCAACAGTAACCCTAACCACACCTCTAACCCTGACACACCCCTAACCCTAATCCCAACCCTATTCCCAACCGTAAATGTAATCTAAACCCTAACCGTAACTTTAGCCCCAACCCTAACCCTAACTTTAGCCCCAACCCTAACTGTAGCCTTAACCCTAGCCCCAACCCTAGCCCTAAACCTAATGGGAAAATGGAAATAAATACATTTTTTTTATTTTTCCCTAACTAAGGGGGTGATGAAGGGGGGTTTGATTTACTTTTATAGCGGGTTTTTTAGCGGATTTTTATGATTGGCAGCCGTCACACACTGAAAGACGCTTTTTATTGCAAAAAATATTTTTTGCGTTACCACATTTTGAGAGCTATAAATTTTCCATATTTCGGTCCACAGAGTCATGTGAGGTCTTGTTTTTTGCGGGACGAGTTGACGTTTTTATTGGTAACATTTTTGGGCACGTCACATTTTTTGATCGCTTTTTATTCCGATTTTTGTGAGGCAGAATGACCAAAAACCAGCTATTCATGAATTTCTTTTGGGGGAGGCGTTTATACCGTTCCGCGTTTGGTAAAATTGATAAAGCAGTTTTATTCTTCGGGTCAGTACGATTACAGCGATACCTCATTTATATCATTTTTTTATGTTTTGGCGCTTTTATACGATAAAAACTATTTTATGGAAAAAATAATTATTTTTGCATCACTTTATTCTCAGGACTATAACTTTTTTATTTTTTTGCTGATCATGCTGTATGGCAGCTCGTTATTTGCGGGACAAGATGACGCTTTCAGCGGTACCATGGTTATTTATATCTGTCTTTTTGATCGCGTGTTATTCCACTTTTTGTTCAGCGGTATGATAATAAAGCGTTGTTTTTTGCCTCGTTTTTTTTTTTTTTTTTCCTTACGGTGTTTACTGAAGGGGTTAACTAGTGGGCCAGTTTTATAGGTCGGATCGTTACGGACGCGGCGATACTAAATATGTGTACTTTCATTGTTTTTTTTTTTTTATTTAGATAAAGAAATGTATTTATGGGAATAATATTTTTTTTTTTTTTCATTATTTTGGAATATTTTTTTTTATTTTTTTTTACACATTTGGAAAAAATTTTTTTTTACTTTTTTACTTTGCTCCAGGGGGGGACAATACAGATCGGTGATCTGCCAGTTTGCATAGCACTCTGACAGATCACCGATCTGCGAGAAGTGCAGGCTGCTTCACAGTGCCTGCTCTGAGCAGGCTTCTGTGAAGCCACCTCCCTCCCTGCAGGACCCGGATCCGCGGCCATCTTGGATCCGGGTCTGGAGCAGGCAGGGAGGGAGGTAAGACCCTCGCAGCAACGCGATCACATCGCGTTGCTACGGGGGTCTCAGGGAAGCCCGCAGGGAGCCCCCTCCCTGCGCGATGCTTCCCTGCACCGCCGGCACATCGCGATCATGTTTGATCGCGGTGTGCCGGGGGTTAATGTGCCGGGGGCGGTCCGTGACCGCTCCTGGCACATAGTGCCGGATGTCAGCTGCGATATGCAGCCGACACCCGGCCGCGATCGGCCGCGCTCCCCCCGTGAGCGCGGCCGATCGCGTATGACGTACTATCCCGTCGGTGGTCATACGGGCCCACCCCACCTCGACGGGATAGTACGTCAAATGTCAGGAAGGGGTTAAGGGAATGAGTGACATACATTTACATTTTGTTTTAAACAACCATAAATACCACATTACAGTACAAGGGACAAATATCGTCACACCATGACCAGACCACATATTACCAGCACATAGTGACTGAATAATACCACTTACAAGGAACAAATATAGTGATGAGCGAGCATACTCGTTACTCAAGATTTCCCGAGCATGCTCGGGTGTCCTCCGAGTATTTGTTAGTGCTCGGAGATTTAGTTTTCAGCGCCGCAGCTGAATGATTTACATCTGTTAGCAAGCATAAGTACATGTGGGGATTCCCGACAAACCAGGCAACCCCCACATGTACTTATGCTGGCTAAAAGATATAAATCATTCAGCTGCGGCGCTGAAAACTAAATCTCCGAGCACTAAAAAATACTTGGAGGACACCCGAGTGTGCTCGGGAAATCTCGAGTAACGAATATGCTCGCTCATCACTAAATAAATACCAACGCACTATGTCCAGACCACATATTACCACCACATGATGACCAATAATACCACATACAAGGAACAAATACCGCCACACCATGACCAGACCACATATTAACACCACATAGTGACTGAATACTGCAATACTGATCATTAATTAAAAAAAAAACCCACAATACTAAGTGCTATTGTATACAGGAACTCTGTATTTACTGTCAGTGTACAGGTAATACAGTGATCACAGGTGACATTATACACAGGAGCTCTGTATATAGTGTCAGTGTACAGATAATACAATGATCACCAGTGACATTATACATAGGATCTCTGTATATAGTGTCAGTGTACAGGTAATACAGGGATCACCAGTGACATTATACACAGGAGCTCTGTAAAAAGTGCCAGTGTACAGGTAATACAGTGATTACCACTGCCAGTGACATTATACACAGGAGCTATGTATATAGTATACAGTGTATAGTGTCACTGTACAGGTAATACACTGACTCACCAGTGATGTCTGTAGCTGAAGTCCATCATCTTTGCTTTTCTCATTCATGCAGCACAGACCGCCGTCATTTCTTCCAGCCAGGACTCGCCTCTGCATAAAATAACACAGTTAGAGCACCGCTTCCAGAACACATTCCCCACTTTTTACCTTTCTTCTACACTACACATCTGAATACAGAGGTCCACCCACAATCAATATATAATTGGTTATTATGCAACCTCATAGATTGCAAGCTTACGAGTCCCCCGTCATGTTCAGTCCCCCTTACCTCCCACTTCATGTGCAGTCCCCCTTACCCCCACTTCATCATGTGCAGCCCAACTCCCCCACTTCATCATGTGCAGCCCAACTCCTCCATCATGTGCAGTCTCCTTAACCCCCAAACTCCATCATGTGCGGCCCCATTCCCCCTTCATCATGTGCAGCCTCCTTTAACCCTCAAACTCCATCATGTGCGGCCCCACTCCCCTTCATCATGTGCAGCCTCCTTTAACCCTCAAACTCCATCATGTGCGGCCCCACTCCCCTTCATCATGTGCAGCCTCCTTAACCCCCAAATTCCATCATGTTTGGCCCCAATTCCCTTCATCATTTGCAGTCTTCTTAACCCCCAAATTCCATCATGTGCAGTCCCACTCCCCTCATGTGCAGCCTCCTTTAACCCCCAAATTCCATCATGTGCGGCCCCACTCACCTTCATCATATGCTGTCTCCATAACCCCCAAATTCCATCATGTGCAGCCTCCTTTAACCCCCAAATTCCATCATGTGCAGCCTCCTTTACCTCCCAAATTCCATCATGTGCAGCCTCCTTTAACCCCCCAAATTCCATCATGTGCAGCCTCCTGTAACTCCCCAAAATCCATCATGTGCAGCCTCCTCTAACCCCCCAAATTCCATCATGTGCAGTCCTCCTTTAACCCCCTAAATTCCATCATCTGCGGCCTCCTTTAACCCCCCAAATTCCATCATGTGCAGCCTCCTTTAACCCCCCAAATTCCATCATGTGCAGTCCTCCTTTAACCCCCCAAATTCCATCATGTGCAGTCCTCCTTTAACCCCCCAAATTCCATCATGTGCAGTCCTCCTTTACCTCCCAAATTCCATCATGTGCATTCCTCCTTTCACCCCCCAAATTCCATCATGTGCAGTCCTCCTTTCACCCCCCAAACTCCATCACGTGCAGCCTCCTTTAACCCCCCAAATTCCATCATGTGCAGTCCTCCTTTCACCCCCCAAATTCCATCATGTGCAGCCTCCTTTAACTCCCCAAATTCCATCATGTGCAGTCCTCCTTTAACCCCCCAAATTCCATCATGTGCAGTCCTCCTTTAACCCCCCCAAATTCCATCATGTGCAGTCCTCCTTTAACCCCCCAAATTCCATCATGTGCAGTCCTCCTTTACCTCCCAAATTCCATCATGTGCATTCCTCCTTTCACCCCCCAAATTCCATCATGTGCAGTCCTCCTTTCACCCCCCAAACTCCATCACGTGCAGCCTCCTTTAACCCCCCAAATTCCATCATGTGCAGTCCTCCTTTCACCCCCCAAATTCCATCATGTGCAGCCTCCTTTAACTCCCCAAATTCCATCATGTGCAGTCCTCATTTCACCCCCCAAATTCCATCATCTGCGGTCTCCTTTAACCCCCCAAATTCCATCATCTGCGGCCTCCTTTAACCCCCCAAATTCCATCATGTGCAGCCTCCTTTAACCCCCCAAATTCCATCATGTGCAGTCCTCCTTTAACCCCCCAAATTCCATAATGTGCAGTCCTCCTTTAACCCCCCAAATTCCATCATGTGCAGTCCTCCTTTAACCCCCCAAATTCCATCATGTGCAGTCCTCCTTTCACCCCTCCCCACTTCTTCGTTTGCAGTTACCCACCATTTAATTTAAAAAAAAAAGTTGTTTTTATACCTACATCACCACTCGCTCCCCTGCAGCGCCTCTCTGCTTCTAGCGTCCTGGTCGGGACATGTCGGCGCGTCCACGATGACTTCATAGCGCAAGCCCGACACCTGACCCGGAAGCATACAGTAGAGAGATCATGGAGGGAGCAGGAGCTGTGCAGCCATCAAGGTGACAGCCGCGCACAGCTCCCGGCCTCAGCGTGGACGTGTGCGCTGACTGTGACTGCTGCCGGCCGCGTCACAGTGCAGCGCACACGGCCGCGCATAATTTGATGTGCGGCTGCACAGCCACCACCAGGCGGCCAGCCCTGAGCAGCTGCTGGGGGAGCGGCCTGGGGGGCATTTGCATCTTTGCCACCCGGCCCTGCCCGCCCCTGACCGTGAGTCCTGTACCATGCCAACAGGAAAGTATCCTGGGATAATTCATGTGTGGAGTTGCTTTTCATACAGTAGAGCTCACTCACTCACTCACAATTTTGCCTTTGAAAAGTGCCATAAATTAAGAATGGTATCTAAAAAAATATTTAGAACTGAGAGTCCTCTGTGGTCGATAACTTTTAATGGCTAACTGAACAGATGGTAACAAATTGCAAGCTTTTGAGAATTTATCTATACATCCTCCAAGTGCAACTTCTCCCAATGATTCAGGAGCAATTTAGTGATGAACAATGCTTTTTCCAATATGATGGAAACTAGGTCACAAGGTAAAAGTGATAGCAAAGTAGCTCGGTGAACAAAACATTGAAATTTTTGGGTCCATGGCCAGGAAACTCCTCAGATTTGAATCCATTGACAACCTGTGGTCAATCCTGAAAAAGAGGGTGGTCAAACAAAAACACAAAAATTGTGATAAGTTGCAAGCACTGATTAGACAAGAATGGGCTGACAACAGTCAGGAATCGGCTCACAAGCCAATTTCCATCATGCCAGGTTGAAGGGCAGAAGTCTTGAAATATTAGTGGCAGTGCTGTAAATATTGAGTCTTTACGTAAACTTAATGTCAATGCTTATAACTGTACTTCAGTAAGCATAGATACATTTGACTAAGAGATCTTTAACCCCTTAATCCCATATGACGTACTATCCCGTCAAGGTGACCTGGGACTTAATTCCAAGTGACGGGATAGTACGTCATATGCAATCGGCCGCGCTCACGGGGGGGGGGAGCGCGGCCGGGTGTCAGCTGACTATCGCAGCTGACATCCAGCACTATGTGCCAGGAGCGGTCACGGACTGCGCCCCGGTACATTAACCCCTGGCACACTGCAATCAAACATAATCGCAGTGTTCCAGGGGTATATGCTGCCTGCGTGCTTCCCTGAGACCCTCGGAGCAACGCGATGTGATCGCGTTGCTCCGAGCGTCTCTTACCTCCTCTCCCTGCAGGCCCCGGATCCAAAATGGCCGCGGGGCTGCATCCGGGACCTGCAGGGAAGTGGCTTACCAAGCGCCTGCTCAGAGCAGGCGCTGGTAAGCCTGCAGCGCTGTAAGTCAGATCACTGATCTGACAGAGTGCTGTGCAAACTGTCAGATCAGTGATCTGTGATGTCCCCCCCTGGGACAAAGTAAAAAAGTTAAAAAAAAAAAAAAAATCCACATGTGTAAAAAAAAAAAAAAAAAAAAAAAAAAAAAATCCTAAATAAAGAAAAAAAAATATTCCCATAAATACATTTCTTTATCTAAATAAAAAAAAAACAATAAAAGTACACATATTTAGTATCACGCATCCATAATGACCCGACCTATAAAACTGTCCCACAAGTTAACCCCTTCAGTGAACACCGTAAAAAAAAACAAAAAAACGAGGCAAAAAACGCCTTATTATCATACTGCCGAACAAAAAGTGGAATAACACGCGATCAAAAAGATGGATATAAATAATCATGGTAACGCTGAAAACGTCATGTTGTCCCGCAAAAAACGAGCTGTCATACAGCATCGTCAGCGAAAAAATAAAAAAGTTATAGTCCTCAGAATAAAGCGATGGCAAAATAATTATTTTTTCTATAAAATAGTTTTTATCGTATAAAAGCGCCAAAACATTAAAAAAATATAAATGAGGTGTCGCTGTAATCATACTAACCCGAAGAATAAAACTGCTTTATCAATTTTACCAAACGTGGAACGGTATAAACAACCCCCCCCAAAAGAAATTCATGAATAGCTGGTTTTCGATCATTCTGCCTCACAAAAACCGGAATAAAAAGCGATAAAAAAAAGTCACGTGCCCGAAAATGTTACCAATAAAAACGTCAACTCGTCCCGCAAAAAAGTAGACCTCACATGATTCTGTGGACCAAAGTATGGAAAAATTATAGGTCTCAAAATGTGGAGACGCAAAAACTTTTTTGCTATAAAAAGCGTCTTTTAGTGTGTGACAGCTGCCAATCATAAAATCCGCTCTAAAAAACGCTAGAAAAGTAAATCAAACCCCCCTTCATCACCCTCTTAGTTAGGGAAAAATAATAAAATAAAAAAAATGTATTTATTTCCATTTTCCCATTAGGGCTAGGGTTAGGGTTAGGGTTAGAGCTAGGGTTAGGGTTAGGGCTAGGGTTAGGGTTGGGGCTAGGGCTAAAGTTAGGGTTAGGGTTGGGGCTAAAGTTAGGGTTGGGGCTAAAGATAGGGTTAGAGTTTGGATTACATTTACGGTTGGGATTAGAGTTAGGGGTGTGTCCGGGTTAGGGGTGTGGTTAGGGTTACCATTGGGATTAGGGTTAGGGGCATGTTTGGATTAGGGTTTCAGTTAGAATTGGGGAGTTTCCACTGTTTAGGCACATCAGGGGCTCTCCAAACGCGACATGGCATTCGATCTCAATTCCAGCCAATTCTGCGTTGAAAAAGTAAAATAGTGCTCCTTCCCTTCCAAGCTCTCCCGTGCTCCCAAACAGGGGTTTACCCCAACATATGGGGTATCAGCGTACTTGGGACAAATTGGACAACAACTTTTGGGGTCCAAGTTCTCTTGTCACCCTTGGGAAAATACAAAACTGGGGGCTAAAAAATAATTTTTGTGGGAAAAAAATTATTTTTTATTTTCACGGCTCTGCGTTATAAACTGTAGTGAAACACTTGGGGGTTCAAAGTTCTCACAACACATCTAGATAAATTCCTTGGGAGGTCTAGTTTCCAATATGGGGTCACTTGTGGGGGGGTTCTACTATTTGGGTACATCAGGGGCTCTGCAAATGCAACGTGACGCCTGCAGACCATTCCATCTATGTCAGCATTCCAAATGGCGCTCCTTCCCTTCCGAGCTCTGTCATGCGCCCAAACGGTGGTTCCCCCGCACATATGGGGTATCAGTGCACTCAGGACAAATTGGACAACAACTTTTGGGGTCCATTTTCAACTGTTACTCTTGGGAAAATACAAAACTGGGGGCTAAAAAATAATTTTTGTGGAAATTTTTTTTTTTTCACGGCTCTGCGTTATAAACTGTAGTGAATCACTTGGGGGTTCAAAGCTCTTAAAACACATCTAGATAAGTTCCTTAGGGGGTCTACTTTCCAAAATGGTGTCACTTGTGGGGGGTTTTAATGTTTAGGCACATCAGGGGCTCTCCAAATGCGACATGGTGTCCCATCTCAATTCCAGTCAATTTTGTATTGAAAAGTCAAACGGCGCTCCTTCCCTTCCGAGCTCTGCCATGCACCCAAACAGTCGTTTAGCCCCACATAATGGGTATCAGCATACTCAGGACAAATTGCACAACAACATTTGGGGTCCAATTTCTTCTCTTACTCTTGGGAAAATAAAAAATTGGGGGCGAAAATATCATTTTTGTGAAAAAATATGATTTTTTATTTTTACGGCTCTGCATTATAAACTTCTGTGAAGCGCTAGGTGGGTCAAAGTGCTCACCACACATCTAGATAAGTTCCTTAGGGAGCCTACTTTCCAAAATGGTGTCATTTGTGGGGGGTTTCAATGTTTAGGCACATCAGGGGCTCTCCAAATGCAACATGGCGTCCCATCTCAATTCCAGTCAATTTTGCATTGAAAAGTCAAATGGCGCTCCTTCCCTTCCGAGCTCTGCCATGCGCCCAAACAGTGGTTTACCCCCACATATGGGGTATCGGCGTACTCAGGACAAATTGCACAACAACTTTTGTGGTCCAATTTCTTCTCTTACCCTTGGGAAAATAAAAAATTGGGGGCAAAAAGATCATTTTTGTGAAAAAATATGATTTTTGTATTTTTACGGCTCTGCATTATGAACTTCTGTGAAGCACTTGTTGGGTCAAAGTGCTCACCACACATCTAGATAAGTTCCTTAAGGGGTCTCAGCGTACTCAGGACAAATTGTACAACAACTTTTGGGGTCCATTTTCTCCTGTTACCCTTGGTAAAATAAAACAAGTTGGAGCTGAATAAATTTTTTGTGTAAAAAAGTTAAATGTTCATTTTTATTTAAACATTCCAAAAATTCCTGTGAAACACCTGAAGGGTTAATAAACTTCTTGAATGTGGTTTTGAGCAACTTGAGGGGTGCAGTTTTTAGAATGGTGTCACACTTGGGTATTTTCTATCATATAGACCCCCTCAAAATGACTTCATATGAGATGTGGTCCCTAAATAAAAATGGTGTTGTAAAAATGAGAAATTGCTGGTCAACTTTTAACCCTTATAACTCCCTAACAAAAAAACATTTTGGTTCCAAAATTGTGCTGATGTAAAGTAGACATGTGGGAAATGTTACTTATTAAGTATTTTGTGTGACATATCTCTGTGATTTAAGGTCATAAAAATTCAAAGTTGGAAAATTGAGAAATTTTAAAAATTTTCGCCAAATTTCCGTTTTTTTCACAAATAAACGCAAGTTATATCGAATAAATTTTACCAGTATCATGAAGTACAATATGTCACGAGAAAACAGTGTCAGAATCGCCATTATCCGATGAAGTGTTCCAGAGTTATAACTTCAAAGGGACAGTGGTCAGAATTGTAAAAAGTGGCCAGGTCATTAACTGTCATGTCGGACGCTGTTCATACTAGGGCGTTTGACAGACAGCGGTAATTCCGCTTTTGTCCACTATGTGCTCAGTGGCGTCGGCTAGTTTTTATATAGCTGGTCCGGGGTTAATTTAGCTGGTGCTCGGATTGGAAGCTGGGCCACGCCCACTGCCTTTAAATAGTTCTTCTGAACATTGGGCGTCGCCGATTATAGCTTCTGTCTTGTGCTTGGTTATCTCGGTCTGGAGTGGTGGTCTAGGAGAAGGAGTAACGTATCTGGTGGTGTATTTCCCTTTGTCGTATTTTCTCCTTCCTTTATTTGTATTTGCTTTGCCCTGTGCACTTATAGTGTATTCCTGTGTGACTGCGGCGTGGTGCATATTTTCTGTTATCCTTGTCTGTGCTTACTGTGGGTATTGGTGTGTGGTCTCGCCACTGGGTGGTGGGTGGAGGTTTCAGCCTAGGGTTGAAACAGGAGACAGGGTGAGGGTGGAGGCCCAGACATGCACACCATCAGTGTAAACTGGGAGAGGGTCAGTCAGGGTTTCCCAGAGTTGAGGGAGATAGCAGGGGCCTGGGTTATTAGCTCTTGCCTTCCTAGGCTTCCCGTGACATTATAATCGGCCAACATTATTTGAATTCCATGGATCCCATGACTTCCATAACCCGCCAGTTGGAGGCGCTGTCCCTACAGGTCACTGAGTTGAGGGGGGCAGTGCAGCAACAGGGAATAGCAGTATTTAATGTGCAAGCTGGAGAGGCAGGTAAAGTGGCTGAGCCTAAGTTTCCTTTGCCTGAAAGGTTTGCTGGGGAACGCAGTAAATTTGTTGCTTTTCGTGAAGCTTGCAAACTATATTTTCGTATGCGCCCGATCTCCTCAGGTAATGAGGCTCAGCGTGTGGGCCTGGTGTTGTCATTACTGAACGGGGATCCTCAAGCATGGGCGTTTTCTTTGCCTTCTGATTCTGCTGCATTTAACTCAGTGGAGAGGTTTTTTTCTGCTCTTGGACACATTTACGATGACCCGGACAGAATGGCTCTAGCAGAATCTAAGATACACGCTATTCGCCAGGGGGAGCGTGTTGCAGAGGATTACTGTTTTGAATTTCGCCGCTGGTCGTTCGACACACAGTGGAATGATCCCGCGCTGTGGAGTCAGTTTATTCATGGGGTTTCTGGAAGGGTTAAAAAGCCCTCCTGATGTACGAGACTCCTGCTTCTCTAGATTCCGCTAAGAGTCTTGTTGTTCGCATTGATCACCGTTTCCGTCAGGGGGAGCATGAGACGCCGCCTATGGGAGAGGGTTTAGGTTCACGTGAGGTTGCTGCAGGTGAGCCCACGGAGCCTATGCAAATCGCAGGGGTGTCACATGTTAAGCATCGAGCCCCTGTGCTCAAGAAGCAGGGAGCCTGTTTTTACTGTGGTAAAACTGGTCATTTTGTTAACATTTGTCCTCTGCTGTCTAAGAAAGACGCAACGGCGGAAAACGTCTAAGCTCAGAGGGTGAGGAGGAGACCAATCTGAGCTTATGCATATCCTCCATGGTGGTTTCTCAATGCATGCTCCCTGCCAAGGTTATTGTCGCTGGCAGAGAGCTGCCAATCACTGTTTTTGTGGATAGTGGTTCTGCCACAAATCTCATTGATGAGGAGTTTGCGCGCACAGCCGGTTTTAGGATCGAAAAACTGCCTCATCCTATCCGCGTGGTCACCATCAATGCTGCTCCTCTCTCACAGGGGGAGATTACTGAGTTTGTGGCTGAGGTGAAACTCCACATTGGGGTTCTACATTTCGAGCAGTTTACATGTAAGGTGCTCAGGAATCTTCCTGCACAGTTGGTTTTGGGTTTTCCATGGTTGTCTATGCACAACCCGGTTATTGACTGGAAAACTCAGGACATAATTCAGTGGAGCGAATTCTGCCAGGAGAATTGCCTGGTCACATGTGTGTCTGCTGTGACTTCAAGCGTTCCTGAGTCACTTCTGGATTTTGCGGATGTGTTCTCTGAGAAGGGTTGTTCAGAGTTGCCACCACATCGCCCCTATGACTGTATTATCAGGTTTAAACCAGGGGCCAAATTGCCTAAAGCAAGGATGTTTAACATCTCCGGTCCGGAGAGACAAGCGTTAAAGGATTACATTGCTGAAAGTTTGAGCAAAGGGC
The DNA here is from genome assembly GCF_051348905.1 of Ranitomeya variabilis. Classification (NCBI taxonomy): domain Eukaryota; kingdom Metazoa; phylum Chordata; class Amphibia; order Anura; family Dendrobatidae; genus Ranitomeya; species Ranitomeya variabilis. The sequence continues at coordinate 562,421,718 of NC_135235.1, read as the reverse complement.
ACATCAGGCCTTCATCCTCGCCTGTGGCAGCGGGGTTCTTCTTCGTAAAGAAGAAAGATGGCGGACTACGCCCGTGTCTGGATTTCAGGGAGATAAACCATATTACGGTTCGTGATCCATACCCTATGCCACTGATACCAGATTTGTTCAACCAGGTGGCAGGTGCTAAGTGGTTTACCAAGCTTGACCTCAGGGGGGCGTACAACCTCATAAGAGTCCGTCAAGGTGATGAGTGGAAGACGGCTTTTAATACCCCTGAGGGTCATTTTGAAAATTTGGTGATGCCATTTGGGTTGACAAACGCACCTGCAGTGTTCCAACATTTCATAAATGATGTGTTCTCGCATGTTTTGGGGAAATTCGTTATTGTGTACCTAGATGACATTCTCATATATTCTTGTGACCGTGATACTCATTTAGATCATGTCAGGCAGGTGTTACAGCTTCTCAGAGAGAATAAGCTCTATGCAAAACTTGAGAAATGTGTATTTTCGGTTCAGGAGTTGCCTTTCTTGGGTTATATTGTGTCTGCTTCTGGGTTTAAAATGGATGCCACTAAGGTGCAAGCGGTGTTGCGTTGGGAACGGCCTGATAACCTAAAAGCACTTCAGCGGTTCCTTGGGTTTTCTAACTACTATAGGAAGTTTATCAAAGATTTTTCTATCATTGCTAAACTGCTAACTGACATGACTAAAAAGGGTACCAATTTCTCCGTTTGGCCTGAGGCTGCTGTGCGCGCATTTGAATTTCTTAAGAACAGTTTTGTTTCGGCCCCCATTCTTGTGCAGCCAGACGTATCGAAACCTTTTGTCATGGAAGTCGATGCGTCTGAGGTTGGTGCGGGGGCGGTATTGTCACAAGGCTCATCCTTGAGCGATTTGCGTCCCTGCGCCTATTTCTCCAAGAAACTGTCGTCTGCCGAACGTAACTACGATATCGGCAACAGGGAATTGTTGGCAATCAAGTTGGCCTTTGAGGAATGGCGACACTACTTGGAGGGGTCGGTTCATCAGGTTACTGTTATTACCGACCATAAGAATTTGCTTTATTTGGAGTCTGCCAAGCGTCTATCTCCCAGGCAGGCTCGCTGGGCATTGTTTTTCACGCGGTTCAACTTTGTTGTTACTTACAGACCTGGGTCTAAAAACACTAAGGCGGATGCTCTGTCCAGGTGTTTTCCGGGGGGAGAACCTCGGGAAGATCCGGTACCCATCCTCCAAAAGGGTGTTGTGGTTTCGGCTCTCACAACCGAGGTTGAGGCTGAGATTGCCGAGGCCCAGGAGGAAGTACCATCTGAGCTTCCCATCAACAAATCGTTTGTACCGTTTCATCTCCGCTTAAAGGTTTTGGCGGAGCATCATGATGCTGTCCTGGCTGACCACCCAGGGGTCAGGGGTACTTTGGAGTTGGTGTCACGTCAGTTTTGGTGGCCCAAAATCCGACAGGACGTGGTCTCATACGTGTCAGCTTGCACCACGTGCGCTAGGGCTAAGACGCCCCATTCCCGTCCTGTTGGCACACTACTTCCTCTCGAGGTACCTAGTAAGCCATGGACGGAGATCTCCATGGATTTTATCACTGACTTGCCCTCCTCAGCCGGGAACACGGTCATTTTGGTGATTGTTGATCGGTTCTCAAAAATGTTGCACTTTGTGTCTTTGCCTTCATTGCCTAACGCTAAGACTCTGGCTCAGGTATTTGTGCAGGAGGTGGTCAGACTTCATGGGGTTCCGTCTGACATCGTTTCTGATAGAGGTACTCAGTTTGTGGCAAAATTTTGGAAAGTGTTTTGCTCACGGCTGGGGATCAAGTTGTCTCATTCTTCGGCATTTCATCCTCAGTCAAATGGTCAGACCGAGCGTATGAACCAAAATTTGGAGCAGTACTTACGCTGCTTTGTTTCTGATAACCAGGAGGAGTGGTCGACGTTCCTTCCTTTGGCTGAGTTTGCCATCAATAATCACCGCCAGGAGTCTTCTGGGGAGTCTCCGTTTTTTTGTGTTTACGGGCTACATCCTCAATTTTGTACTTTGAGTCAGGGGGGCTCTTCCGGCGTCCCGGAGGAAGACCAGTTAGGAGCACAACTGTCATCAGTCTGGAGGAGAGTTAAACAGCGCTTGCTGAGTGTGGGTGCTAGGTACAAACGTGTGGCTGACAGTAGGCGTGTGCCATGTCCGGACCTGAGTGTGGATGACTGGGTGTGGTTATCCACAAAAAAACATAAGACTCAAAATACCATCCCTTAAATTGGGTCCTAGGTTTATTGGTCCATTTGGGGTCACCGCCGTCATTAACCCAGTAGCATACCGATTGGAGCTTCCTACGGTGTATAAGATACACAACGTGTTCCACAGATCTCTTTTAAAGAAGGTGGTGGGTTCCGTGGACGTGGCGCCGATGCCACCTCCAGTCTTGGTGGATGGTAATTTGGAATTTGAAGTCTCCGAGGTGGTTGACTCTCGTGTAGTGCGCCGCACTTTACAGTACTTGGTACACTGGCATGGTTATGGGCCTGAGGAGAGGTCTTGGGTAGGGTTGAGCGACTTTTATTTTTATAGGATTGGGTTGGGTTTCACGAAACCCGACTTTCTCAAAAGTCGGGTCGAGTGAAATCGGCCGATCCTATAAAAAAGTCGGGGTCGGGGTCGGCCGAAACGCGAAACCCAATGCAGTGCAATGGGATACTATGGTTCCCAGGGTCTGAAGGAGAGGAAACTCTCCTTCAGGCCCTGGGATCCATATTTACGTGTAAAATAAAGAATTAAAATAAAAAAAATTGATATACTCACCCTCTGACGCACCCTGGTAGTAACCGGCATCTTCCGTTCCTAAAAATGGCGCTTGAAAGACCTTTCGAATGCTTCACGGCTTGTGATTGGTCGTGGCGGCCCACGTGACCGCTGAGCGACCAATCACAAGCCGGTGACGTAATTCTCAGGTCCTGTTCTGGTTCTCAGGTACATGAGAATTACGTCACGGCTTGTGATTGGTAGCTGAGCGGTCACGAGGGCCGCCGCGACCAATCACAAAGCCGTGACGTCGTCGGAAGGTCCTTCACGCGTTCATTCCTAAGAAGGAAGGCTGCCGGAAAGAAGCAGGGCGCGTACGAGGGTGAGTATATACCTAATAGGAATATACTCACCCTCGGCTTCATTCCGGCAGCCTTCCTTCTTAAGAATGAACGCGTGAAGGACCTTCCGATGACGTCACGGCTTTGTGATTGGTCGCGGCGGCCCACGTGACCGCTCAGCGACCAATCACAAGCCGTGACGTAATTCTCATGTACCTGAGAACCAGAACAGGACCTGAGAATTACGTCACCGGCTTGTGATTGGTCGCTCAGCGGTCACGTGCGCCGCCGCGACCAATCACAAGCCGTGAAGCATTCGAAAGGTCTTTCAAGCGCCATTTTTAGGAACGGAAGATGCCGGTTACCAGCGGCAATGTCCAGGCTGCGTCGGAGAGGTGAGCATATCAATATTTTTTATTTTAATTCTTTATTTTACACTTAAATGTGGATTCTGATACCGATTTCCGATATCGCAAACATATCGGAACTCGGTATCGGAATCCCGATACCAGATTCAGAAGATCGCCGACCTCATGGCCGACCCCACACAGGGGTCGGGTCGGGTTTCATGAAACCCGACTTTGCCAAAAGTCGGCGACTTCTGAAAATGGTCGACCCGTTTCGCTCAACCCTAGTCTTGGGTACCAGCCTCGGACATTCATGCGGATCGGCTGGTCAGTATGTTTCACCGTTGCCATCCGGACAAGCCGGGTCCTACAAGTCGTGAGGGCCCTGGGGTCCCTCGTAGAAGGCGGGGTACTGTCATGTCGGACGCTGTTGATACTAGGCCGTTTGACAGACAGCGGTAATTCCACTTTTGTCCACTATGCGCTCAGTGGCGTCGGCTAGTTTTTATCTAGCTGGTCCGGGGTTAATTTAGCTGGTGCTCGGATTGGAAGCTGGGTCACGCCCACTGCCTTTAAATAGTTCTTCTGAACATTGGGCGTCGCCGATTATAGCTTCTGTCTTGTGCTTGGTTATCTCGGTCTGGAGTGGTGAGCTAGGAGAAGGAGTAACGTATCTGGTGGTGTAATTCCCTTTGTCGTATTTTCTCCTTCCTTTATTTGTATTTGCTTTGCCCTGTGCACTTATAATGTATTCCTGTGTGACTGTGGCGTGGTGCATATTTTCTGTTATCCTTGTCTGTGCTTACTGTGGGTATTGGTGTGTGGTCTCGTCACTGGGTGGTGGGTGGAGATTTCAGCCTAGGGTTGAAACAGGAGACAGGGTGAGGGTGGAGGCCCAGACATGCACACCATCAGTGTAAACTCTGGGAGAGGGTCAGTCAGGGTTTCCCAGAGTTGAGGGAGATTGCAGGGGCCTGGGTTATTAGCTCTTGGCTTTCTAGGCTTCCCGTGACATTAACGTGCAAACCACCCTAGGGTTAAACAGTGAAGCAGCAGCCTGTTATGCATTGGAGTTTGAACCCTTGAGCCTGTGCTTTTTTCTCCAGGTGTTTACTTTCTGTTATACTTGCTTCAGTCTTTTTAGGCCATGTGCACACGTTAAGTATTTTTCGCGTTTTTTTCGCGTTTTTTCGCTATAAAAACGTGATAAAAACGCGAAAAAAACGCTTACATATGCCTCCCATTATTTTAAGTGTATTCCGCATTTTTTGTGCAAATGTAGCCTTTTTTTCCGCGAAAAAATCGCATCGCGGAAAAAAAAGCAACATGTTCATTAAAATGCGGAATTGCAGAGGATTCCGCACACCTAGGGGTCCATTGATCTGCTTACTTCCCGCACGGGGCTGTGCACACCATGCGGGAAGTAAGCAGATTATGTGCGGTTGGTACCCAGGGTGGAGGAGAGGAGACTCTCCTCCACGGACTGGGCACCGTATAATTGGTAAAAAAAAAAGAATTAAAATAAAAAATAGCGATATACTCACCCTCGATGTCTTCCCGTCTCCACTGCACGCTGTCGCTTCGGTTCCTGTAGCTGATGTGCGGCGAAGGACCTTGCCGATGACGTCACTGTCCTGTGATTGGTCGTGAGCGGTCATGTGACCGTGACGTCACGGAAGGTCCTGTGCGCACAGACCAGCTATAGGAAGACGAACGGACGCCGCTGATGAGATGTCTGGGTGAGTATAAGCATTTTTTTATTTTTTTTATTATTTTTAAACATTCTATCTTTTACTATAGATGCTGCATAAGCTGCATCTATAGTAAAAAGTTGGTCACACTTGTCAAACAGTATGTTTGACAAGTGTGACCAACTTGTCAGTCAGTTTTCCAAGCGATGCTACAGATCGCTTGGAAAACTTTAGCATTCTGCAAGCTAATTACGCTTGCAGAATGCTAAAAAAACGCGAAAAAAAACGGAAAAAAAACGCAAAAAAAAAATGCGGATTTCTTGCAGAAAATTTCCGGTTTTCTTCAGGAAATTTCTGCAAGAAATCCGCAACGTGTGCACATACCCTTAGGGTAACAGGTGTTTTTATTTACTCATTTGTCTGCCTGATCACCTTTCAAAAGCAGCTTTACATACTTTCCCCCTGCTGGTATTTCCTGCTGGTTGTAGTCTCATTTGGATGTCCAGCCATACTGCTGTAGTTTAGGGCTATCTCAGCTCACGCAGGAACCACTAGGGACTGCGGGCTCTAGTCTGTACAGGAATCGGAATGGTCAGTTGCATTTTATTTTAGTCTGTTACCTATTTTCCTGACCTGAGTGAGTTGCTACACTATCATAACACAAACATTCTGAAAACTAAAATTTGTGTCAGTCTTAAAACTTTTGAGCGCTACTATAATGTATGCAGAGTAGCGCTTTCAGGTACAGTGGAATGGCAATATGGGTTGCAGATTATACATTCTGACACCACTGGTTTGAGATGGTCAGTTACAACTAATCAACGATGGTCAGTTACTACTAGTAGATTATTGCTTAGTTACCACTTATAGATGGGACACTATTCCCAGTTATTCAAGATGGTCATTCATCACTGGTAAATGGTGGTTAGTCACCAGTATTAGATTATGGTCATAATAGATTGCAAGCTTGCGAGCAGGGCCCTCATTCCTCTTGGTATCTGTTTTGATCTATGTTTTTTATTGTTATGCTGTAATGTCTATTGTCTGTACAAGTTCTGTAATGAATGGAAGCGGAGGCACAGATGGTGAAGTACACATTCGTTTATTGCTACTTTGATGGAACCACTGGACCACGTTCCGGGGGCTCTGAGGGGGATGTGACTAAACGAACCCTTGACACCTGTAGTAAGACCCCTCAAACAGGGTCAGAGTAGGATGTCAGAGGGACACAGGTGCTACCTCCAGTTAGACCCTGGACACGTGGAAGCTGGCCCAGCGAAACTGATTTTTCACTAACAACTAGGGCAGAATTATGCTTTTACCTCATTCTAGTATAAGCACCAGTTCCAGAATGCTAAATATACCACTTACCATCAACTACTAGACAATAACTGCACCACTAATTTGACCCTTAAATGTTCCTTGTACCAACCTCATTGACACTGACAGAATCACTAAATACCAGGTCATGGATGCTGAATAGACCACTTAACACCAACTACTAGACACTCTAGATCAGTGGTCCCCAACCTTTCTTACCTTGAGCGTTAGGAAATAAATAAATTGATATACAATAGTAGATGCAATAAATAGACCCAACTGAAGTTATAACTCCTTTATTTCACTGAAAATATGGCCTCACAGCTGTAAAAAATGATGCTGGGCCACTATGACCCAAACACGACAAGTGTACAAATCGGCGTGTAGCAAAAACTAAACACAAAAAATAAAAAAATAACTAATACTCATAGATAGGTCCCCCCAAATGAGGAAAAGTCAAGTAACCTCAAGTTTTAGAAACTTATAGAAAAATATCTATAGGGCAACATTCTCTACGGGTAACTATGACCCGAACACAACAGCAGGGTTAAGAGAGGGTCGTGAACCTCATCCAGAGCCCCCTGAGTGGTGACATCAAGCTCTCACCCTCACAGAAGTGACACCCAGAGAGCTCTCATTACTGGTATAATGACAGCCAAAGCTTTCCCAGGAAAATCATAGCAAGGCAGTATACTTACATACAGGGGTTTCTACTTTACCCTCCCTCATTTGGTATTCTCACATAAAGCCTTCCCAGCACACTATTACATCAAACTTTAAGCACCTCCTCTGATAGATAGATTCTTGATTTGTAATAGGACCTCAGAGCTTGAAGCTACAAAATCCCTTGGATGGTAAGAAAAAGCATGAATCCACTATACATCCAATTTACCTATGGCATGATGAATGCAGAATTTTGTACCCTCATGAAAGCAATTTTCGAACATTGTGCTTCATAGAAATTTCTAAATTCCATGTTTACCCAAGATCTGAAATTTACTTAGGTAAATAAAATGACCCATAGTCTATCTTTCCTAGTAACATCCCGCCATCAGCTAAATATACGTAGGACTGTACGTCTGTGGTACTATCAGTGTGCGCGTTCTATTATCTCTTAATCCTGATTTATATATAATCTTCATTGTGAGTCATTGGCTCCTACCTGCTGCAACAAACCATATAGCATTTCTGTATTTGCGCAAAGTCAATATGTGCAACATGTGATGATGCTACAAAAGCTACACCTTGGCTTATATTCCATGTTCTATGCTGCTTTCAGATGGGCCATTGAAAGGGAAATTCTGTTCTGGCTTTGATAACGATCTTCCATAGCAAATCCAGTGACTGGAAGAAAAAATAAAGTTCTGGAGGAAGAAAGAGAGAGTTTAGGATCTAGATTGAATTAAATTGCCAGGAGTATTTAAAAGTATTTTCCAAAAGTTTGTACAGGATTCAACTTGATAAGTCCACAAACATGATCACACAAAGCAGATCTGATATGTCCTCACATCAAATACAGTATTCAGCGCAATGCTGAAATCGGGCCTGGAACCATAATGTTTCAATTACTTCAGTCTAATCATGGAAAGGCGCTCCAGACATGGAAGAATTTGGGCAGGGTAACATTTGTGAAGGGTTACTTATAGAACCTGTAAAAATATTTGTGTTAAAGAGACCAGAGGATGTACTGTATACTGTTAGGGTATGTGTCCACGTTCAGGAAACGCTGCGTTTTTGACGCAGCGTTGAGCCGCCGCGTCAAAAACGCAGCGTCCAGATGTTACAGCATAGTGGAGGGGATTTAATGAAATCCCGTCTCCACTGTGCATTAAAAAACGCATGCGTTTTTCCCACAAAAACGCACATGCGGTGCGTTTTTTCAGAACGCAGCATGTTGCTACAATGAGCAAAACACGCAGGAACACCGCAGGTGACCTGCCAGTGACCTCAGGTGCATTTTTGGTCAGGATTTTACCTGCATAAAATCCTGACCAAAGCCTGAAGCAAACCTGAACGTGGACACATACCCCTAGGGTATGTGCCCACGTTCAGGATTGCATCAGGATTTGGTCAGGATTTTTCATCAGTATTTGTAAGCCAAAACCAGGAGTGGGTGATAAATGCAGAATTGGTGCATGTGTTTCTATTATACTTTTCCTCTAATTGTTCCACTCCTGGTTTTGGCTTACAAATACTGATGGAAAATCCTGACCAAATCCTGATACAATCCTGAACGTGGACACATACCCTTAGTGTTTCTATACAACTGATTTTTTTAGAAAGATTGAAGACCACCAATATGGCTACGTATATATAACTTTATAGACAGTAGCATGTAAGCAACTTCAACACTCATCTTGGCCAACGTCCCACTTTCATCACTTTGCTTAAAACTGAGAAGTTGCTGTTAACCCCTCTGTGACCTTAGACGTACTATCCCGTCGAGGTGACCTGGGCCTATCTGACCCTCGACGGGATAGTACGTCATAGCCGATCGGCCGCGCTCACGGGGGGAGCGCGGCCGATCGCGGCCGGGTGTCGGCTGCATATCGCAGCTGACATCCGGCACTATGTGCCAGGAGCGGTCACGGACCGCCCCCGGCACATTAACCCCCGGCACACCGCGATCAAACATGATCGCGATGTGCCGGCGGTATAGGGAAGCATCGCGCAGGGAGGGGGCTCCCTGCGGGCTTCCCTGACACCCCCGGAGCAACGCGATGTGATCGCGTTGCTCCGAGGGTCTCCTACCTCCCTCCTCGCCGCAGGTCCCGAATCCAAGATGGCCGCGGCATCCGGGTCCTGCAGGGAGGGAGGTGGCTTACCGAGTGTCTGCTCAGAGCAGACACTTGGTAAGCCTGCAGCCCTGCACAGCAGATCGTCGATCTGGCAGAGTGCTGTGCACACTGCCAGATCAATGATCTGTGATGTCCCCCCCTGGGACAAAGTAAAAAAGTAAAAAAAAAATTCCCCACATGTGTAGAAAAAATAAATAAAAAAAATATCCTAAATAAAGAAAAAAAATAAAATATATTATTCCCATAAATACATTTCTTTAGCTAAATAAAATAAAAAAAACAATAAAAGTACACATATTTAGTATCGCCGCGTCCATAACGACCCAACCTATAAAACTGCCTCACTAGTTAACCCCTTCAGTAAACACCGTAAGAAAAAAAAAAAAAAACCGAGGCAAAAAACAACGCTTTATTATCATACCGCCGAACAAAAAGTGGAATAACACGCGATCAAAAAGACTGATATAAATAACCATGGTACCGCTGAAAACGTCATCTTGTCCCGCAAAAAACGAGCCGCCATACAGCATCATCAGCGAAAAAATAAAAAAGTTATAGTCCTGAGAATAAAGCGATACCAAAATAATTATTTTTTCTATAAAATAGTTTTTATCGTATAAAAGCGCCAAAACATAAAAAAAATGATATAATTGAGGTATCGCTGTAATCATACTGACCCGACGAATAAAACTGCTTTATCAATTTTACCAAATGCGGAACGGTATAAACGCCTCCCCCAAAAGAAATTCATGAATAGCTGGTTTTTGATCACTCTGCCTCACAAAAATCGGAATAAAAAGCGACCAAAAAATGTCATGTGTCCGAAAATGTTACCAATAAAAACGTCAACTCGTCCCGCAAAAAACAAGATCTCACATGACTCTGTGGACTCAAAAATGGAAAAATTACAGCTCTCAAAATGTGGTAATGCAAAAAATATTTTTTGCAATGAAAAGCGTCTTTCAGTGTGTGACGGCTGCCAATCATAAAAACCCGCTAAAAAACCCGCTATAAAAGTAAATCAAACCCCCCTTCATCACCCCCTTAGTTAGGGAAAAATAAAAAAATTAAAAAATGTATTTATTTCCATTTTCCCATTAGGGTTAGGGTTAGGGCTAGAGTTAGGACTAGAGTTAGGGCTAGGGGTAGGGCAAGGGTTAGGGTTAGGGCTAGGGTTAGGGCTAGGGTTGGGGCTAGGGTTAGGGTTAGGGCTAGGGTTGGGGCTAGGGTTAGGGTTAGGGTTGGGGCTAGGGTTAGGGTTAGGGTTAGGGCTAGGGTTGGGGCTAGGGTTAGGGCTAGGGTTAGGGCTAGAGTTAGGGCTAGTGTTACGGCTAGTGTTAGGGCTAGTGATAGGGCTAGGGTTATTGCTAGGGTTAGGGCTAGGGTTGGGGCTAGGGTTAGGGTTAGGGCTAGTGTTACGGCTAGTGTTAGGGCTAGTGATAGGGCTAGGGTTATTGCTAGGGTTAGGGCTAGGGTTAGGGCTAGGGTTGGGGCTAGGGTTGGGGCTACAGTTAGGGTTGGGGCTAAAGATAGGGTTAGGGTTTGGATTACATTTGCGGTTGGGAATAGGGTTGGGTGTGTCTGGGTTAGAGGAGTGGTTAGGGTTACTGTTGGGATTAGGGTAAGGGGTGTGTTTGGATTAGGGTTTCAGTTATAATTGGGGGGTTTCCACTGTTTAGGCACATCAGGGGCTCTCCAAACGGGACATGGCATCCGATCTGAATTCCAGCCAATTCTGCGTTGAAAAAGGAAAACCGTGCTCCTTCCCTTCAGAGCTCTCCCGTGTGCCCAAACAGGGGTTTACCCCAACATATGGGGTATCAGCGTACTCAGGACAAATTGGACATCATCTTTTGGGGTCCAATTTCTCCTGCTACCCTTGGGAAAATACAAAACTGGGGGCCAAAAAATAAGTTTTGTGGGAAAAAAAAGATTTTTTATTTTCACGGCTCTGCGTTGTAAACTGTAGTGAAACACTTGGGGGTTCAAAGTTCTCACAACACATCTAGATAAGTTCCTTGGGGGGTCTAGTTTCCGATATGGGGTCATTTGTGGGGGGTTTGTACTGTTTGGGTACATCAGGGGCTCTGCAAATGCAACGTGACGCCTGCAGACCAATCCATTTAAGTCTGCATTCCAAATGGCGCTCCTTCCCTTCCGAGCTTTGTCATGCGCCCAAACAGTGGTTCCCCCCACATATGGGGTATCAGCGTACTCAGGACAAATTGGACAACAACTTTTGGGGTCCAATTTATCCTGATACCCTTGTGAAAATACAAAACTGGGGGCTAAAAATCATTTTTGTGAAAAAAAAAAGAATTGTTATTTTCACGGCTCTGCGTTATAAACTGTAGTGAAACACTTGGGGGTTCAAAGCTCTCAAAACACATCTAGATAAGTTCCTTAGGGGGTCTACTTTCCAAAATGGTGTCACTTGTGGGGGTTTTTAATGTTTAGGCACATCAGGGGCTCTCCAAACGCAACATGGCATCCCATCTTAATTCCAGTCAATTTTGCATTGAAAAGTAAAATAGCGCTCCTTCCCTTCCGAGCTCTGCTATGCGCCCAAACAGTGCTTTACCCCCACATATGGGGTATCGTCGTACTCAGGACAAATTGCACAACAACTTTTGTGGTCTAATTTCTTCTCTTACCCTTGGGGAAATAAAAAAATGGGGGCGAAAAGATCATTTTTGTGAAAAAATATGATTTTGTATTTTTACGGCTCTGCATTATAAACTTCTGTGAAGCACTTGTTGGGTCAAAGTGCTCAACACACATCTAGATAAGTTCCTTAAGGGGTCTACTTTCCAAAATGGTGTCACTTGTGGGGGGTTTCAATGTTTAGGCACATCAGGGGCTCTCCAAACGCAACATGGCGTCCCATCTCAATTCCAGTCAATTTTGCATTGAAAAGTCAAATGGCGCTCCTTCCCTTCCGAGCTCTGCCCTGCGCCCAAACAATGGTTTACACCCACATATGGGGTATCAGCGTACTCAGGACAAATTGCACAACAATTTTTGGGGTCCAATTTCTTCTCTTACCCTTGGGAAAATAAAAAATTGGGGGCGAAAAGATCATTTTTGTGAAAAAATATGATTTTTTATTTTTACGGCTCTGCATTATAAACTTCTGTGAAGCACTTGTTGGGTCCAAGTGCTCACCACACATCTAGATAAGATCCTTAGGGGGTCTACTTTCCAAAATGGTGTCACTTGTGGGGGGTTTCAATGTTTAGGCACATCAGGGGCTCTCCAAATGCAACATGGCGTCCCATCTTAATTCCAGTCAATTTTGCATTGAAAAGTCAAATGGCGCTCCTTTCCTTCCGAGCTCTGCCATGCGCCCAAACAGTGGTTTACCCCCACATATGGGGTATCAGAGTACTCAGGACAAATTGTACAACAAATTTTTGGGTCTATTTTCTCCTGTTACCCTTGGTAAAATAAAACAAATTGGAGCTGAAATAAATTTTGTGTGAAAAAAAGTTAAATGTTTATTTTTATTTAAACATTCCAAAAATTCCTGTGAAACACCTGAAGGGTTAATAAACTTCTTGAATGTGGTTTTGAGCACCTTGAGGGGTGCAGTTTGCAGAATGGTGTCACACTTGGGTATTTTCTATCATATAGACCCCTCAAAATGACTTCAAATGAGATGTGGTCCCTAAAAAAAAATGGTGTTGTAAAAATGAGAAATTGCTGGTCAACTTTTAACCCTTATAACTCCGTCACAAAAAAAAATGTTGTTTCCAAAATTGTGCTGATGTAAAGTAGACATGTGGGAAATGTTACTTATTAAGTATTTTGCATGACATATGTCTGTGATTTAAGGGCATAAAAATTCAAAGTTGGAAAATTGCAAAATTTTCAAAATTTTTGCCAAATATTCGTTTTTTTTTACAAATAAACGCAAGTTATATCAAAGAAATTTTACCACTATCATGAAGTACAATATGTCACGAGAAAACAATGTCAGAATCGCCAAGATCCGTTGAAGCGTTCCAGAGTTATAACCTCATAAAGGGACAGTGGTCAGAATTGTAAAAATTGGCCCGGTCATTAACGTGCAAACCACCCTTGGGGGTGAAGGGGTTAAAGGCTCATTGGGGATCTCCTTTTAGGTCCTTTTGGACTTTGCCAATGTGATATTTGTATCACAACATGGTATTAGCAGTCCAAGATCAACGGTATAACATCTTCAACTTTATTTGTAAACGATTAAAACATCTACACTTGTATAATTAGTCCATAGATAGGTAGGATGGTGGAACAAAGGTTACTGCAGGTTGTACACTTGTCGGAAGAGGTAGGTCTTAAGGTTTCCACTGTAGGCGAGAGTCTGATATGTTGAAGTAGAGAGTTCCAGAGAAGGGGGGATGCACAGGAGAAAACTTGTATGCGATTGTGAGAGGAGAGATCTTGTGAGGATCAGAGGTTGCGTGCAGGTAAGTACCGGGAGACTAGGTCACAGATGTATAGAGGACACAGGTTGTGGATTGCTTTGTATGTCATGGTTAGGGTTTTGAACTGGAGTTTCTGGGCAATGGGGAGCCAGTGAAAGGATTGACGGAGGGGAGAGGCCGGGAAACAGATGGATTAGTCAGGCAGCAGAGTTTAGAGCAGAGTTTGTATACACTCTATCCACTGTTACAACCATTCCAGCAACCCTCTGATTCCTATAAACCTATTCTATCCTTGTTTCACTATCTATTGGGTTTCCAATAGGTATTTGCTGTACATGAGTAACTAGCAACTTTGTTGTTGCTTCCATTCTTTATAGCACATTGCATTTTGTTGGCACTTGGTGTTAGAGCTGGCAGAACGCACAAAATAATATTAAAGAGGATATAAGGTGCGTTCGCAGCCTGGGGTCCACCGTGCAGAGATGACACCTGCTGCTTAGTAATGACAGACAGTATATGGCGGTATAACAAACACACGTGGGTTAACTTCACCCGGTATGTAGGAGGTGAACCCTGTTGCATCACAGGGCTGCAATACTGCAGAGTGAACGCTGTTTTGGTCACAGGACCTTGCCCCAAGGACACGGGGATAGAGTCCCGCTAGACCCAGTAGCGTTTGGCGGTGCCAGAAAAAAAACTAACTTTTACCACACTATGTGCGTACAGTGCCGTTCTGGCAGATGCCGCTAACCACCCTAAGCTTGGGCCAGGAAAGCACACTATTTGCGCACGGCGCCGCTCTGACGGATGCTGCGGTAGACGCAGTACTGTTGTGCCTTGTGCTGGATTGCACAATCTGGCGATAGTTAGCTCCAATCACCACACTCATTCAACAACGCTAGGGAAGGGATTCAATTATGAGCTCTGATCAGATTGCATACACACATCCACGATTTTGGATTTATAGTAGCGCATGGCCGAGCGACCATGCAAACCTTTTATAGCTGCGTCCTTCCGGGACCTTCCCCGTGGTCCAATCAGGACCGCTTCAAGACCTGACCATGTGACCCCCAACCTCCAATGAGAGGTCATCCCATGGGCATGCTCAGTTGACAAAAAGCAGGACTTGGTCCCTGGAGCGTCTGCTCGCCGCTGATTAATGCTGGTTATAATAGCAGAACCTGGGACTACAGCAATTAACCAGACACTCAGCATCAGATTGAGCAAGACACTGGGACTGATGTCTCTGCTGAGCAGGCTCCTCTGTGGCTGGGGAAGAATGGGAGACAGCAGAGAACATGGTTCGAGACTTCACCTGTGTAGCAGCGGGGAACTCAACAACTAACATTTTGTCCCTATTTTTTTCTTTTAATCTACTAATAAAAGTTACATTTTAATACGTGATTTTTTCTTTTTCACATTCTGATACAAGGATGATAACCTACCTTTCTAAGCTTTACCTGGCAATCAATCACAGAAAGAAAAACTCAGTGTCAAAATAATTCAGGGAAGAAAGAAGTAGCTAACTTCTGCTGCCTGGGTTTAATAGAAAATATACACACGTGGTCAAAATTGTTAGTACCCCTCATTTAATGACAGAAAAAACCCACAATGGTCACAGAAATAACTTGAATCTGACAAAAGTAATAAAAGATCTATGAAAATGTACAAAAGAAAGTCAGACATTGCTTTTCAACCATGCTTCCACAGAATTTTAAAAAAACTCTTGAAATAGGCCTGGACAGATATGATTGTACTCCTGAAAATAATGTGACAAAAGGGACATGTTAAATCAAGGTGTGTCCAACTAACTAGCATCACAGGTTTCTACAATCATGGAATGGGCCTGTATATAGGGCTACAGATACTCACTGTGCTGTTTGGTGACATGGTGTGTATCACACTGAACATGGACCAGAGGAAGCGAAGGAAAGAGTTGTCTCAGGAGTGTAGAAAGAAAATTATAGACAAACATGTTAAAGGTAAAAGTTATAAGACCATCTCCAAGCTGCTTGATGTTCCTGTGACTACAGTTGGACATATTATTCAGAAATGTAAGATTCATGGGACTGTAGCCAACCTCCCTGGATGTGGTCGCAGGAGGAAAATTGATGACAAATCAAAGAGATGGATAATACGAATGGTAACAAAAGAGCTCAGAAAAACTTCCAAACAGATTAAAGGTGAACTTCAAGCTCAAGGAACATCAGTGTCAGATCGCACCATCCGTTGTTGTATGAGTCAAAGTGGACTTCATGGCAGACGACCAAGGAGGACAACATTATTAAAAAAAATCATAAAAAAGCCAGTTGCCACAAAGCTTCTGTGAGAATGTCCTATGGACAGATGAGACAAAAATGAAACCTTTTAGCAAGGCACATCAGCTCTATGTTCACAGATGGAAAAATTAAGCATATCAAGAAAAGAACATTGTCCCTAGTGTGAAACATGGAGGAGGCTCTGTTATGTTCTGGGGCTGCTTTGCTGCAACTGGCACAGAGTGAATGAAATCTCAAGACTATCAAGGGATTCTAGAGAGAAATGTGCTGCCCAGTGTCAGAAAGCTTGGTCTCAATCGCAGGTCATGGGTCTTGCAACAGGATAATGACCCAAAATACACAGCTAAAAATACCCAAGAATGGCTAAGAGGAAAACATTGAACTATTCTGAAATGGCCTTCTATGAGCCCTGTCCTAAATCCTACTGAGCATCTTTGGAAAGAGCTAAAACATGCCAGCTGGAAAAGGTAACCTTCAAACACGAGACAACTGGAGAAATTTGCTCTTGAGGAGTGGGCCAAAATACCTGTCGAGAGATGCAGAAGTCTCATTAACAGTTACAGGATTCATTTGATTGCAATGATTGCCTTAAAAGGTTGTGCAACAAAATATTAAGTTAAGGGTACCATAATTTCTGTGCAGGCCTATTTTTTAAAAAGTTTTATTTTTTAAAAAATTCTGTGGAAGCATGGTTGAAAAGCAATGTCTGACTTTCATTTGTTCATTTTCATAGATCTTTTATTTATTATTACTTTTGTCAGATTCAAGTTATTTCTGTGACCATTGTGGATTTTTCTGTCATTAAACGAGAGGTGCCAACAATTTTGACCACGTGTGTATCTTGTGCCTTGGCCATAAGAAAGCTAAGACATTGCAAATTCAACCAAAAAATTATCTATATATATATAATTGTCTAAGGGGTACTTCCCTCTGTCTGTCTGCAACTTCCGACCAACTTTTTACTATTGATGCTGCCTATGCAGCATCAATAGTAAAAAGATCTGTTAAAAATAATAAAAAAACAAAAAACCTGCTATTCTCACCTTCCGTCGTCCGCCGAGGCACCAGCGACTGCCAGCAGCTTCCGTTCCCAGAGATGCATTGCGAAATTACCCAGAAGACTTAGCAATCTCGCGAGACCGCTAAGTCATCTGGGTAATTTCGCAATGCATCCTGGGAACGGAAGCTGGCGGCAGCCCGCACGCATCGACACAGCTTCGCTGGACGCCGGAGGGTGAGTATATAACTATTTTTTATTTTAATTATTTTTTTTAACAGGGATATGGTGCCCACACTGCTATATACTAAGTGGGCTGTGTTATATACTGTGTGGCTGCTATATACTACGTGGCCAGTGTTAGATACTGCCTGGGCTGTGTTATATACTGCTTGGGCTGTGTTATATACTATGTGGGCTGTGTTATATACTGCGTGGGCTGTGCTATATATTACGTGGGCAGAGTTATATACTGCGCGGCCTGTGTTATATACTGCGTGGGCTGTGCTATATACTACGTGGGCAGTGTTATATACTACGTGGCTGCTATATACTACGTGGGCAGTGTTATATACTATGTGGGCAATGTTATATACTGCGTGGGCTGTGTTATATACTGTTTGGTATATGGCCTGTGCTATATACTATGTGGCTGCTATATACATGCATACATACATATTATAGAATACCCGATGCGTTAGAATCGGGCCACCATCTAGTTAATAATAAGTATAAGTTATATGGTGATGCTTAATACTAATAAACTGGTGAGAACCCAGATCCAGAAAACTATCCTCACATCGCTCTTCTGCTGTACTAAGTCTTTGTCGGTTTTGCTCAGATTTGGCTGGACCATAACCCTCCTTCATTATACTAGCATTCATTCCTTGAAGTGTTTTATATTTTTACAGCGGCCTTGTTCCTAGACGTCTTGAGCTCGGTGCTTCATTTTGCTGATGCAATGATATTTTGTCAGGGGTAGACAGCCCCATGAATGCAGCTGAGTAAATGTATTCAGCTGGACGTGCGCTCCTCTGGCAGAGTAGGTCAGAGATAATTGTCTTATGTTTGTTATAAACATAGCCAGTAAAACCATATACATATATACACAGACCAATGTTCTTGGAAACAATAAGATACCGAGCCTCTGGAGGATTTTATTCTTTTTACAGTACATTTGTTGAGACTTCACTAAGCTTAAACATCTGTGCCCGATTCCTGGACTTGGCTGTAGTTTATTCTTCTTTTCAGATATGTTGCTCAGGTGCCTTAAAGGGTAACTTCATATCATAAAAACATCTCTTGGGGTGTTGTATTGTAAACTGCCATCTGCCTAGTCCATACTGAGTAGGACCCATTCATGTTGGGTCGGACAGGCCTAAACCACCCCATTTATAGGTCCTTCATCCTGATACAACCTGTCCTCATACAGTCTTCAGATTATCCCTCTATTACTATGCTCAATTAGATTGTTGAAATGTGTGTCTCTAGACCTTCCCCATCAATAACCACCATAATTGGGGAATGAATAGTTCCATGTAAATTGTCATTATTTTGTGGTTTAATCTCTGTAGTTCTTAAGAGATTCATTTATTCCAATAAGATATAGGTCATTGTCACCCAGCTTACCCTTCTTCATCTGTAATATCTGTCTTCCACCATTAATGGCACAATCTATTGTAAATTAGAAATGCTGTATACAGCAAAGATTCTAAATGCCAGATATTTGCAAACAACATTGCCAGTTTTCTCCCCAGGGTAGAATGCAGTCTTCTTGAAATACAGTGGTGGTCCACCATGACCATTTTTATGTCTCACGTGGTATAGTGGATCCTTGAAGCCATTGGTCTGGATGAGCACTTGTTATGCAGCACAGACAGATGATGGTGCAGTGGTGAGTTCCAGATGCAACAGAGGCTGTTGGGGCAGGATGGTACAGTGGGGTTACTGTCATGGTTCCCAATGGCAAGGGAACGTAAAAAACACATAAGTAACGAACGAGCTCTCGGGTGATGGAAACTCGAGTTGACCGTGAGCTAAATCTACCACACAACTAACAGTAGCCAGGGAGCATACCTACGGCTTCCTATATGCCACGCGCCCGCCGGAGGACTAACTACGCCTGGTAGAGGAAGAAACAGACCTGGCTTACCTCTAGGGAAATACCCCAAAAGATGATAGCAGCCCCCCACATGTAATAACGGTGAATTAAGAGGAAAAGACATACACAGTAAGAAAGTAGATTTAGCAAAGAGAGGTCCACTTACTAGATAGCAGAAGGATACAAAAGAGGACTTCACGGTCAATTGAAAACCCTTTCAAAAACCATCCTGAAATTACTTTAAGACTCCTGTGTCAACTCATGACACAGGAGTGGCAATTTCAGCCCGCAAGAGCTTCCAGCTACAGAGAATTACAAAAACTGCAAACTGGACAAAAGGTACAAAACAAAAGGACAAAGTCCACTTAGCTGATCAGCAGACTAGTAGCAGGAACATGCAACCGAAGGCTCTGGTTACAATGATGACCGGCAAGGAAATGACTGGAGAGCAAGGCTAAATAGGAAACTCCCAAACACTGATGGAAGCAGGTGAACAGAAGAAGCAAAGTGCAAACAAGTAACCAGTACCACCAGCAACCACCAGGGGAGCCCAAAAAGCGGATACACAACAGGTTACCTAACAAAATACAGAAGAACTGGGTATGCCACAGAGTCCACAGCAAAGCTAATACCGCTATAAGGCAGGGGTTCACAGCAATATTGTAGAGATGGGTTGTTTACCAAAAACAAGGTTGATCTGAATAGTGGTAAGGAAGAGTTGTCCAGCACTATAGCAGAGCTGGGTCTGTAAATGAGTCCAAGGCAGAGCTGACCACCAGTATAGCAGAGCTGGATTTGTCATAGAATCCAAGGCACAGCTGGCTAGCAATATAGTAGTAGTACAAAGCGATGTAACATAGCTGGTTTGTCATAGAATCATAGAATGTTAAGAGTTGGAAGGGACCTCCAGGGTCATCGTGTCCAACCCCCTGCTCAAAGCAGGATTCACTAAACCATCTCAGGCAGATGTCTGTCCAGTTTCTGTTTGAAGACTTCCATTGAAGGAGAAATGGCCACTTCTCATGGCAGCTTGTTCCACTCATTGATCACCTTCACTGTCGAAAAGTGTTTTTCCAATATCTAATCTGCATCTTCTCCCTTTTGGTTTCATTCTATTGCTTCTTGTGTTTCCATGTGCAAATGAGAATAAGGATGACCCCTCTATACTATGATATGCCATCAGATATTTGTATACACCTATTAAGTGTCCTCTTAGCTTTTTGTTTTGCAAACTAAACATTCCCAGATCCTTTAAAGGGAACCTGTCACCCCCCCCCCCAGGCGTTTGCAACTAAAAAAGCCACCTTGTGCAGCACTGATGCTGCATTCTGACAAGGTGGCTCTTTTAGTTCTTGTTGCTGGCACTCCTGAAATAATCGTTTATGAAATTTGTCCCTCATATCTTGAAATCATCCTAGGGGCAGGTCTTTTCCCCCCTAATACAGACGCACCACAGCCGTCACTCATGGCCTCTGCACGCCAGGCGCCACCTCCTCAGCGTTATTCAATTGTCTCGAAGCCTGCGTTGTCATCTTAGGCCTTGGGCATGCGCAGTTAGCGCTGCCCGTCCACTGACATCACTTGATGTCTTGCTTATTGCGCCTGCGTGGATGCGCGTCCTGAGATCCCGCCCCGCAGTCTCTTCTGATTTATTCACACTGCGGGGTTGGGATTCTTGGGCATGCGCAGTACTTATCTACGGCTCTCCCTCATCTCCCTCCGCCTTCCTCCTACTGTGCAGCGTCAGAGGAATCATCAGATTCATCAGGGTGACAGGTTCCCTTTAACTGTTCCTCGTAGGACATACTTTGCAGTCGGCTCACCATCCTGGTAGCTCTTCTCTTAACTTGCTCCTGTTTTTCGATGTCTTTTTTTAAATGGGGTGCCCAGAACTGGACACAATATTCCAGATAAGGCCTGACCAACGAGCAGTAGAGAGGGATGATTACTTCACATGGTCTAGAGTCTATGCATCTCTTAATCCATTAAATATGTTATATACACTACCATTCAAAGTTTAGGGTCACTTAAAAATGTCCTTATTTTTGAAAGAAAAGCACAGTTTTTTCCAATGAAGCTAACTATAAATGATTCAGAAATACACTCTATACATTGTCAATGTGGTAAATGACTATTTCAGCTGCAATCGTCTGGTTTATAATACAATATCTTCATAGGTGTATAGAGGCCCATTTCCAACAACCATCACTCCAGTGTTCTTATGGTACTTTGTGTTTGCTAACTTTGTAAGAAGGCTAATGGATAGTTAGACTACCCTTGAAAACCCTTGTTTGAGTATGTTAGCACAGCTGAAAACAGTTTGGCTGATTAGAGAACCTATAAACCTGACCTTTCTTTGAGCAACGAGCAGTAGAGAGGGATGATTACTTCACATGGTCTAGAGTCTATGCATCTCTTAATCCATTAAATATGTTATATACACTACCATTCAAAGTTTAGGGTCACTTAAAAATGTCCTTATTTTTTAAAGAAAAGCACAGTTTTTTCCAATGAAGCTAACTATAAATGATTCAGAAATACACTCTATACATTGTCAATGTGGTAAATGACTATTTCAGCTGCAATCGTCTGGTTTATAATACAATATCTTCATAGGTGTATAGAGGCCCATTTCCAACAACCATCACTCCAGTGTTCTTATGGTACTTTGTGTTTGCTAACTTTGTAAGAAGGCTAATGGATAGTTAGACTACCCTTGAAAACCCTTGTGCGAGTATGTTAGCACAGCTGAAAACAGTTTGGCTGATTAGAGAACCTATAAACCTGACCTTTCTTTGAGCCAGTTGAGAATCTGGATCATTACATTTGTTGGTTCCATTAAACTCTCAAAATGGCTAGAAAAAAAGAACTTTCATGTGAATGTCGACAGTCTATTCTTGTTCTTAGAAATGAAGGCGATTCCACGTGCAAAATTGTCAAGAAACTGAAGATTTCCTACAATGGTGTGTACTACTCCCTTCAGAGGAGAGCACAAACAGGCTCTAACCAGAGAAAAAAGAGAAGTGGGAGCAACAAGACAAGTACATTAGAGTCTGTAGTTTGAGAAATCGACACCTCACAGGTCCTCAACTGGCAGCTTCATTAAATAGTACATGCAAAACCCCAGTGTCAACATCTACAATGAAGTGGCGACTCCGGGATGCTGGCCTTGAGGGCAGAGTGGCAAAGAAAAAGCTATATCTGAGACTGGCTAATAAAAGGAAAAGATTAATATGGGCAAAAGAACACAGACATTGGACAGAGGAATATTGGAAAAAAATGTTATAGACAGATTTATTCAAGTTTGAGGTGTTTGGATCACACAGAAGAACCTTTGTGAGAAGCAGAACAACTGAAAAGATCTTGGAAGACTGCCTGACGCCATCTGTCAAGTATGTTGGAGGTAATGTGATGGCCTGGGGTTGCTTTGGTGCAGGTAAAGTGTGAGATTTGTACAAGGTAAAAGGGATTCTGAATAAGGAAAGCTATCATTCCATTTTGCAATGTCATACTGTTGTGAATTAGACTTTTTTTGGCTCCCTCTTGTGGTCACTAGTGGTATGACTCTGAGATTGTCTTTCCCTAGTTTTGCACCCACCTGGGTCGTTAGTCCAGGGGTGTTGCTATATGAACTTCCTGAATTCTTAGTCTGGTGCCTGGCATCATTGTAATCAGTCCTTTCTGTTTGCTCCTGTCTGCTGGTCCTGGTTCTTGCAAAATTAAGCTAAGTCCTGCTTCCTTGTTTTTTGGTTATTTGTATTGCTCTTATTTTTTGTCCAGCTTGTACTAAATGTGATTCCTGATTTTGCTGGAAGCTCTAGGGGGCTGGTATTCTCCCCCCGGGCCGTTAGACGGTTCGGGGGTTCTTGAATATCCAGCGTGGATATTTTTGATAGGGTTTTTTGCTGACCGTATAAGTCATCTTACTATATTCTGCTATTAGTCAGTGGGCCTCTCTTTGCTAAATACCTAGTTCATTCTTACGTTTGTCTTTTCTTCTTACCTCACCGTTATTATTTGTTGGGGGCTTGTATCCAACTTTTGGGGTCTTTTCTCTGGAGGCAAGAAAGGTCTATCTTTTCCCTTCTAGGGTTAGTTAGTTCTCCGGCTGGCGCGAGACGTCTAGAACCAACGTAGGCACGTTCCCCGGCTGCTGCTATTTGTGGTGCTAGGATTAGCTATACGGTCAGCCCAGTTACCACTGCCCTATGAGCTGGTTTTTTGTGTTTGCAGACTTGGTATTTATTTCTGAGACCCTCTGCCATTGGGGTCATAACACCATACCCTGTGGACAGCGCTTGATTTGAGCCAATTTCACCCTACAACAGGACAATGACCCAAAGCACACCTCCAAATTATGCAAGAACTATTTAGGGAAGAAGTAGGCTGCTGGTATTCTACCTGTAATGGAGTGGCCAGCGCAGTCACCAGATCTCAACCCCATTGAGCTGTTGTGGGAGCAGCTTGACCGTATGGTATGCAAAAAGTGCCCATCAAGCCAAACCAACTTGTGGGAGGGGCTTCTGGAAGCATGGGGTGACATTTCTCCAGATTACCTCAGCAAATTAACTGCTAGAATGCCAAAGGTCTGCAATGCTGTAATTGCTGCAAAGAAAGCATTCTTTGACGAAAGCAAAATGTGAGGGAGAAAATTATTATTTCAAATAAAAATCTGTTTGTCGAACCTTGTCAATGTCTGGACTAGATTTTTAATTCATTTGGCAACTCATTTGATTAATAAAAGTATGAGTTTTCATGGAAAACACAAAATTGTCTGGGTGACCCTAAACTTTTGAATGTGGTGTAGTGTATATATATATACATATATGATACCTGCATAAAATGTATAACACATTAATCAATATTGTCACATGGTTATAGGCTAAAGAGCTCCATGATAGTGGTCACCAACTGCACTAATACTCATGTAGTGTGCCATTAGTTAAGGTTGGCTATATGGTCCAACAGTGACATCACAGAAATGCATTGGGTTGCCATGGCAACCCCAACCCAATGTGCAGAGTAAGTAACCCAATGGCAGCAGAGAAAGGATGAAAATCCCAGTGCTGGGTCCATGAGAGGTAACAACCATGATGATAATGACCATTGCTGGAACCCCCAGTAATGCGAGGAAAGCTTACAGCAAATATTCAACTTCCCTGAAGAGCTGCCACAGCGAAAACGTCTCTTTGTAGCTGCTGTCTGCTCTGGCTAATATATTGAGTGTCCCAAATGAGGGACCTTCCTATAATATCAAACAGTTCTTTAAGTGAGTTTTCTGAAACAGATCCCTCTTTTAATAGCTCAAATGCTATATTGAATAAATATTATTTAGGGTTTTTTGTTTTCAGTTTGTCATGCTAACATTTTAGCAGGAAAGGACAATAATGTTGGGACAGCCACCATCAAACCTCATGAGGTTCCACATGTCACTGGTATTCAGGAACTTCTGTTAGTTCCTTTCAAGAGATGCTGATGTAGAATCAGCACAATATTTTGTATTTTGGGTATCCACTTTGATCCAGTTTACCACTACCAGCATCTTCGGCATTTTCTTAAACTGAAATGGAGGACAATGAATATCACTATATCCAATAAAGAAAGAAGAGAAGAGAGACAAATTGGATGACTTATGTTATATTCTTACCTTGAGTAGACATGTGTCTATTTATGCAGGGTACTGTATATTTTAGGCATGTTTTCACAGGAACAATACCTGTGCCAAGAACTGTTTTAACAGCTGCCTTCAACAATGCTTGGGACTATTTTCTCACAGACAGACCCTGGTTTTGGCTTATTTTTGTATTATGTTAGTCTGAATACATAAGAATGGAGATATCATGCTCTATAGACATCCTCCCCAAACCCAACTTTGTGTGCAAGATGCTATCGTTACGGTCACTAATATGCTGTGGGTAGATTCAGCCATTGTAGGAACTTTTAAATGTGACATCAAAGTTTTCCTTACTTTATTGTTGTGCTTTTCATCAATATAATAATCTTCCTCAAATGTAATGCTTAATTTTCCTTCTGGAGGCGCTGCTGGAAAATTAAAGTGACCAATTCATGAAGGTGTTTACTCCAATTTTCTGTAGTAAAACACCTTAATAAGTTGCAATATTTTAATTTATAATGCTGTAGATAAGCCCCCGATGTATCCTGAAAGATGAGAAAAAGAGGTTAGATTATACTCACCCAGGGGGCGGTCCTGCTGCGGTCCGGTCTGATGGGCGTCTCGCTCCGGGGCCTCCCATCTTCTTACGATGACGTTCTCTTCTTGTCTTCTGCGGCTCTGGGTCAGGCGTACTTTGTCTGCCCTGTTGAGGGCAGAGCAAAGTACTGCAGTGCGCAGGTGCCGGGAAAGGTCAGAGAGGCCCAGTGTCTGCGCACTGCAGTACTTTGCTCTGCCCTCAACACACTGCAGTACTTTGCTCTGCCCTCAACAGGGCAGACAAAGTACGCCTGCACCGGAGCCGCAGCGTGAAGACAAGAAGAGGACATTATCCTATGAAGATGGGAGGACCCAGACCGCGATGCCCATCGGATCGGACCACCCCTCAGGTGAGTATAATCTAACCTCTTTTTCTCATCTTTCAGGATACATCAGGGGCTTATCTACAGCATTCCAGAATGCTGTAGATAAGCCCCTGATGCTGGTGGGCCTAGCTCACCTTCGATTTTGGGGGTGTCAGGTTCCCTTTAAGGACTTATGCCACCAGCATTGGGTGAGGATTGCCACCACAAAGGAAAGATTAGAGGTAGAGTCAAGAGAGCAGTCGCAGACAGCGCAAAACTTAGATGTAAAAAATGGTGGACATGCTAATCAAAATAGAATATAGACTTATTCATGACATAATGATTGAGAAGGCTGCAACATTAAGCAAGTTGACAGACAAAGCTACTGCAGGTCACTTTTGCCAAGAGAGCTGATCAAAAGTAAGGTCAAACACTGTGACAGAGACTATGCTAGAATGAAAGAGGTGCATAGGAGACTGCCTGCAGCACAAGCACTAGTAAAGAGTCACAAGAACCAGTTACCTCTTGTAGGATTCTGGAACCACAAAGGAGTTAACTTAAAAAAAAGCTCATCAACCGTCTAGCTTGTTGTTGTCCGGTGAATAAAGTTGTTTAACACTCACCTGTGTATTTCCGCTTACTTTCTAACATTCCAGAGTGGAGAACCACTCTGTCACCAAGGGCCATTGCATCCACACTTCCAAAGCCGCACACCACCAAATTGTCCCTAAAATGATTTTTTTATTTAATGCACCACTTAATTTTTTTATTTTCCTGCTGGAGTGGTATCATTAATCTAAGTTCACTGTCCCTAATATTATACTCACCAGCCACTGTCTTCATCTGTTATCAGCATCGCTCCGGGAGTCTCCAGTGGTTTGTGACTTGCTGGATCGTGTTTGCAGGTTGATCCCAAAGGTCTCAGTAAGGCTCGGCTCACATTTATCCTGTGCTCTACACTGGGGTTTCTGTGTAAATCTCTGAAATACGCAATTCAGATGGAACCTCCAATGGAAGATTCCCTATAATGAGGTATAATGTCCGTGGTAGTGGAACCATTGTGTAGTGGACCGAGGGGAGCCTGGAGGGGCATAACTAGGCAAACACCTGACTTTTCACTAGCGCCCCTGATGATGGGGTTACACTTGGCTCCAAATGGATGCCAGGTGCTACTCCAGGACGGACCCCGGACACACAGCAGCTGACCCCCAAAGGGACACTGAACTGGAAAGACAGGTGCTGGCTGGGACAGCTGGTATACAGTCAGGCACTGCAAGTGCAGACAGGAACAGCTGGTATACAGGCAGGAGCAGCAAGTGCAGACAGGTACAGCTGGTATACATGCAGGCATCGCAGGTTCAGGCAGAGACATATGGTATAGAGGCATGCACAAGCAGGAACAGCTGGTATACAGGCAGGCACAGCAAGTGCAAACAGGTATGGCTAGTATACTGGCAGGCAAGACAGGTGCAGACAGGTGCAGCTGGAATACAGACAGGCAGAGCAGGAGCTGGTGGGTATGGCAGATATACAGACTGGCACAGCTGATATATAGGCGGGCAAGGTTGGAATACAGGAACACACAGCATGTACAGGCAGAAAGGTACTGGCAGGTACAGGGGACCTGATAACTAGCAAGCATGCAGGCTACTAACATTATACGTTGCTCAGGCACCTCCCAACAGGTGGAGGTACTTTAAATAATGTGTCTTCCAGCCATTAGCTGAGGACACTTTTGGACAGTGGGCGCTGTATCTTTAACAGACCGGAAGCGTGTGTGCCCACGCCCTAAGTGCACTGCATAGGGATCTGCCACGCATGCGCTGACCCCGGGAAGCAGTAGGAGGGTACAAAAGAGGAGGGTTGGGGTGGTGAGTCGGCGTCCCTGCCGGGGAAGGGGAGAATGGGAAGCATGAAGGGATGGACGCTGTCTGGCCTATGAGCCAGCGGTGTCCGTCTTTTTAGGTGTGCCTAAAAGCGTTGTCCGTGACAGTTTTGTGCACTACTGAAAAGGACACAGCTGAACAGAGAACAGATGGAGTGCAGAGTAACTCTGCTGGAACGGACTCATTGGGTGTGTTATCTGAATTGATTAATTCGGAGATTTAGATGGAAACCACAAAGCGCTCAGCGTAGATAAATGTTATTATTATTATTTATTTGTATAGCACCATTGATTCCATGGTGCTGAATATGAAAAGGGGTTACTGTCACGATAATGTGAATATGCCGTTTGAGTATCTATCTAAAAGTACATTGGCTTTTCAGACACACGCTGTGGGCCTTTCCGACCCCCTCTTCCCAGTCTGTGTGTGTAACCCAAAACTCCTCATTTCTCCCCCTCCCTCAAGAATTTATATGGCTTCAAAGTGAAAGTACAAGTAGAAGCACATGGGGGGAAAAAAACAAGTTACTTTGTCTTTGCTAATGTAAATATCATAGCACCGATTAATGATAGAAGTGGGACAAATATATTTTTGACATGGGCTTCGGTAGAACTATCAGCCAGTGAGTTTTCTAAGTTCCAGAACCAGCACAATTGAGAAACAGATTACTACGGAACTGGGTCACCAAGCCAACCCATGTCTATACTTAAACGAATCCCTATGGCACACTGAGCATAACAACACAGGTGTCATCTTTCTACGAGGTTCCTACGCTAAGATATGTGGATGAAGATTTTTCACATTGATAAGAGTGAGTATCCAGCCTCTAAGTGAGGTCACCACAGGGGGAGGGCTTTGGTTTTAGGCTAGGAAATAACTGAGTGAAGCAGCAGTCTTCACGTGTTTTTATCTGGGGTCTAGCTGCTATACAGGGGTGATGCATCTGGATATATGCTCGGCCTTCCCTACAGCACACGGTCAGCGATAAGATGACATAACGAAATGTACGTGATTTTTCAACGTTAATCCCTTTTTATTTGTAATTGTCTTGTACATACAATAATTGTCTTCCTTATAATATCTTGTTATACCTCTGTAAACACTGCCTACCTTTTTTGGAGTAAAATATAAAATTACTAGCATGTCTCTCTATGCTCTACAATGTACGGTCACGTTCTCTGAAGTGAATTACGCTACTAATCTGGGTTGGCTACAGACCCGTTGATAATTAAGAAATCAGAGCTGGTGGCAGCGAAATTTGTCCTGTGCCATTGGGGGGCATTGTAGCGACCGGCGGCGTTGATAATTATTGTTCCCACCTGCGTGGTAGTTATATCGCACTCACTGCAGTGTGCCCATTAGCCAGTACAAAGTAAGGCAGCCTTTCTGGCAATTATCCTAGGTGCAGTACCCTGACTGACCTGAGGGTAAGGGGGCGCCAGAGAGCTGCAGGTTCCAAACCAGAACTGGGAAGAGGGATATAGATAAATCCCCTTCAGAAATAACCAGGGGCAACCAAACAACCCCGGTTCATGACAAATTGGTGTGAGTGATGGGGATGATAAAGGTAGCGCGGGAGGATTCCTGACAAGAAAAAATGGGGAATGGCGGGCACCACACAGTAATAATAGGTCAGGGATCAACCACGTGCATGTAACAACGTATAACAACTAAACAAAGAACAAAGATATGCACAACAGTGGGATCAACCATCAATATTATATTTTATTAAACATTTAATCTCAGAGGACAACAACAAAGACACATAGTATAAAAACATTTAAAAGAAAAGACCAACCCAGGTGACCCCCTAAATAATTTTGAATAACAAGGCACCAAATCAGTGTAGGCATATACAAGATAAGTACAGATGTATATAAACAGTCCATAAAAGTCAAATAGTTAATAACCTATACTGCCAGCCGACCTGGCGTTGATAATTATTGTTCCCACCTGCGTGGTAGTTATATCGCACTCACTGCAGTGTGCCCATTAGCCAGTACAAAGTAAGGCAGCCTTTCTGGCAATTATCCTAGGTGCAGTACCCTGACTGACCTGAGGGTAAGGGGGCGCCAGAGAGCTGCAGGTTCCAAACCAGAACTGGGAAGAGGAATATAGATAAATCCCCTTCAGAAAGAACCAGGGGCAACCAAACAACCCCGGTTCATGACAAATTGGTGTGAGTGATGGGGATGATAAAGGTAGCGCGGGAGGATTCCTGACCGTTACATACAAATTACAGATATCACTTACAGTAAACAAACTAACAACGAAAGACTGATACAGAGGGGCGAGGACCCTGCCCTTGCGGGCTTACATTCCACAGGATGGTGAGGAAGGAGACAGTAGGTTGGGGGTTGCAGCAGCTCCGGTGTTGGTGAGGCGGTATCTCCGGTAGTGGTGAGGAGGCAGCAGGGTTATTGTAGGCTGCACGCTTTCTTGAAGAGGTGGGTTTTCAGGTTCCGTCTGAAGGTTCCAAATGTGGTTGATAGTCGGGTGTGTTGGGGCACAGAATTCCAGAGGATGGGGGATATTCAGGAGAAGTCTTGGAGGCGATTAGTTGAGGAGCGAATAAGTGTGGAGGAGAGAAGGAGGTCTTGGGAGTACCGAAGATTATGTGAGGGAAGATATTGGGAGATTAGTTCAGAAATATATGGAGGAGAAGGTTATGGATGACTTTGTAGGACAGTATTAGTCATTTGAACTGGATACGCTGAGGGAATGGGAGCCAGTGAAGAGATTTGTAGAGTGGAAAATGGTAGGAGTAGCGAGGAGAGAGATGAATTAGTCGGCCAGCAGAGTTAAGGATGGACTGCAGAGGTGCGAGAGGGTTAGCAGGGAGACCACAGAAAAGGATGTTGCAGTAGTCGAGGCGGGAGATGATGAGGGCATACACAAGCATTTTAGTAGATTGAGGGTTGAGGAAAGGACGGATTCTGGAAATATTTTTGAGCTGGAGGCGACAGGAGGTGGAAAGAGCTTGAATGTGCAGCTTGAAGGACAGGGCAGAGGCAAAGGTTACTCCGAGGCAGCGGACTTCCGGTATGGGGGAAAGCGTGATGTCATTTATTGTGATAGATCAGGTAAGCAAGATCTGTGAGATGGAAGAAAGATGTTCAGATTTATTCACATTGAGTTTGAGGAAGCGAGATGAGAAGGGGATATGGCTGATAGACACTCCGGGATTCTGGACAGCAGAGAGGTGACATCTGGGCCAGAGAGGTAGATCTGAGTGTCATCAGCATAAAGGTGGTACTGAAATCCATGGAACTTTATAAGTTGTCCCAGGCCAAGTGTATAGATTGAGAAGAGTAAGGGTCCTAGAACAGAGCCTTGGGGGACTCCAACAGAGAGAGGGTGGCATGAGGAGGTAGTGTGGGAGATGCTGAATGTGTGCTTGGAAAGGTAGGGTGATATCCAGGATAGGGACGGGGTCTTTGATGCCAAAGGAAGAGAGGATCTATAGTAGGCGGTATTGGTCAACTGTGACGAAAGCAGAGGACAGGTCTAGAAGGAGGAGTATAGAGTACTGTCTGTTAGCTTTTCCTGTAAGTAGGTCGTTAGTAATTTTGGTCAGGGGAATCTCAGTAGAATAATGGCGACGGAAACCAGATTATAGATTGCCAAAGAGTAAGTTAGATGAGAGGTGGGAGGAAAGTTCAGTGTGGACATGCTGCTCCAGGAGTTTAGAAGCGAATGGGTGCGGCGATATTGGGCGATAGCTAGACATAGCGGTTGGGTCGAGGGTTGGTTTTTAAGGATAGACGTGATTGTGGAATGTTTGAAAGCAGAAGGGAAGGTACCAGAGGTTAGTGATAGGTTGAAGAGATGGGTTAGGGTTGAGATAAGTGTGGTGGTGAGGTTGGGGAGGAGGTGGGATAGGATGGGGTCTAGTGCACAAGTGGTGAGGTGTGATTTGGAGCGGAGACAATTAAGCTCCCTTCAGTGATGTTGGAGAGGGAAGTTATGGGGGAAGGGCATTGGTCTGGTATGCAAAAGGGTTTTGGTGGTTAATAAAGACTTGCCTTGTTTGGTCAATTTTATTTTTGAAGTGTGTGGTAAAGTCCTCAGAAGAGAAGAGGGAGGTTGGAGGGGGCAGTGGTGGGCGGAGGAGGGAATTAAAAGTTTTGAATAACTGTTTGGGGTTATAGGATAGGGAAGATACAAGGGTTGTGAAGTAGGCCTGTTTAGCAGAGGTGAGGGTAAATTTGAAAGCGAGCGTTGCCTGTTTGAGTGCAGTAAATCATCTTGCGAATTTGTTTTCTTCCAAAGCCACTCTGCAACCCTGGACACTTGCCAGAGCTTTTAGTGATCTTATAGTGCCAGGGTTGTCTATTGATATGTTGCACTCTGCCATGAATGAGAGGGGCAACCGTGTTAACAGCTGATGTGAGAGTGGCATTGTAGAAAGCAGTGGCACTGTCTGTGTCGTGGAGTGAGGATATCGATGCCAGTGGTAGAATAGAATCAGAAAGCGTGTGGGTGTCTAGGTGTGCGAGGTTTCTGCGGTAGTGCGCATGTTGGACATGGTGACAGGTGAGGAGGACAGGGATGAGAAAGTGAGTTTATGGTGGGTCAGATAGAGGGAAAGGGGAGGTTGTGAAGTTAGAGAGCAGAGACGAGTGGTCAGGTCTAATGTATGTCCGTCTATGTGGGTGGCTGAGGCGGACCACTGAGTAAGTCCAAGAGATGAAGTAAGAGACAGGAGTATGGAGGCTGTTGACTGAAAGGTATCAGTAGGAATGTTGAAGTCACCCATGATGATAGTAGGAATGTCAGTGGAAAGAAAGTGGAGAAGCCAGGTAGAGAATTGGTCAATAAAGGCAGTGGCCAGGCCCGGAGGTCGGTATATGATGGGCACTTGGAGGATGGAAGAAGAGTAGATGCGGACAGAATGGACTTCAAAAGAGGGGAGGATAAGGGAGGGCAGAGGGGGGATTGGGTTAAAGGTGCAGTTAGTAGAAAGGAGAAGACCCACTCCTCCTCCAATTGTGATCATAAACGTTATGCAAAATATTCCCAATAAAAGCTTCAACTCAATCCACAAAAAAAGCAAGTCCCATTCAGGTCCATCATCTGTTAACGGAAATATAGGGGGCTTACACATGACTGATAGTACACAAGCTCTGGAAAAGTGAAATGGCTGCTCGCCCCCCAAATGAAATTCAGCAAATTCTCCACTCCCATATCCAAATGCCCCCCCATCCCTTCTGAGCCCCAGTATGCCAAAACCACATTTAGTGCCCACATGTTTGGCATTTCTGCAGTGATGAGAGCCCACCTGGGCTGGGCATAATGTACTGGTCACTACAACGGCAGTTTGCAATTTTCACTCAGCAACATCCACTGCTGCCTGTTTCTGGAAAACACCCAATGGAGTCAAAATCGTCACTACATCTGTAGATAAATTCCCAAAGGGTTATAATTTCCAAAATGGGGTCACTTGAGGTGGGATTCTGCTTTTCTATCACTTAGGGGCTCTTTATATGGAATCCGCAAAACTATTCTAGGAAAATCTGCGTTCCAGGAGGCAAATAGCGCTCCGTCCCTCCCGAGTCTTTCCGTATAGCTAAGTAGTACTGTACAGCCACATATGGGGTATATAGAAATTGTGGGACAAATTTTGGTGCAATTCTTACCCATTTCCCAGTATGAAAATTTAAAACTTGGGGCTAACACACAATCTTGGTGGTAAAAATGTAAATTATTTTATCTTCACTGCCCAATGGTATAAAACATATGTGACACACCTGTGGTGTCAATATGATCACTGTCGGAGATGTTATTTATTAACTATTTTGTGTGATATGACTCTCTGATTTAAGGGCATAAAAATTAAAATTAAAAGCTTGAAAATTGCTAAATGTTCGCCAAATTTCCAATATTTTCACAAATAAACGCAAGTCATATCGATCTAATTTTCCCACTATCATGGTGTGCAATACATCACAAAAAAAATCTCAGAATCAGTGGGATTTGTTGAAGCGTTCCAGAGTTTTTACCAGATAAAGTGACATTGGTCAGAATTATAAAATTTAGCCTGGTCAGGAAGGTGAAAACATGCTTGGGGGGTGAAGGAGTTAAATATATTTTTAAGGTTATTTTTTTATACCGCTGCCATTCAAATAGCAAAGCACAGTATCAGCTACTTGACCGCTGCAGCCAGTAACAGGTTTCAGTGGTCTTGTTGATTACCGAACGGAGCAGACATCGATTCGGAAGCTGGCATAGACCTCCGAGCTGCCTGGGCTGGATTCACAGGGTGCTGAAAGGTGACAACAAAACAGGATTACAAAAAAGAATATGTTTCGCCAGATAGAGTCTGATTGTTTCGAATATCTGATACTCCAGAACTAGTACCGTCTCAAGGATGCCGGATTAGAAACCTTTTACTGCTGTTCTAGGTTCTGCATTTTTGGAACAGAGAGCCAGTGCCCCAATGACGGACGTTTAGTATTTATTTCGTTTACAGTACATGGCGCATGTAGTTGTTTGGCTTGGAAAACTTTCATACACATATTCTGTGTTGTAAAGGCAGAAATAGGTTTTTCTAGAAACATGATTGTTCGGTTTTATGGCTTCTTGGGAAAATGTCAATGTATCCTTCTTTATGAGCAGCTTTTATTGTAACTTTCGATTCCCCAGTTAGAGACGTTCCAGAGTCTTTTGGTTAGAGAGGTCAAACTGATCCTGGCAATCTGTCCTACCAATGGTTAATGAGGCTGAGAACAAATTCTTGAAAAATTTGCTGCAGAAACGTATACCGCCAAACGAAGAATTATTATTACTCTTTCTTGCCAATAATAATAATTTGCTGAATACGTAAGGGCAGCTAAGCCCAAACGACTCTCCACCACAGACGAGGAATGGTTTGATTGGCTCTGTCCAACCACAATTCAACGCTTTATATTTTCCTATTTTTACGTGTGGAACACTTTCTATTGTACAACGGCAATGTGGACTCTCACATTCCACAATTCTAAAATTCATATCATCTAGTATATTTCTGGGTATTGCTACATTTCTCCTAAGGTATAGTGACATCTAGTGCTCATGTAGAAAACTAAATCTTCTCGACGGCACATCAACCCTTGCTGATAGGCTAATAGAGCAGCAATGGCGCTCTTCTGCCAAATGTAAAATGGTGCAAAAAAAAAAGAGTCCCAAGACGGAATAATAAATTTACTAAAATGATTGTGAATTCTCTTATTTTACAAAAAATATGATTGTACTCTCCAAGGAAACGTGAACTATATGGACAAAAGTATTAAAAGTATTGGGACACCCCTCTAGGACTGACCAGTTTTGGGACTTCAGGCCAAAGCTTTTTTTCTAACTTTGTTCACTGCTGCATTCTAAAAGCCGTCACATTTTAATGTATCGTTTGATGTAAGGGTTTGTTTTTTTGCGGGATGAGTTGTATTCATCAGTGGCGCCCTTTTGGGGTACATATAACGTATCAACCATATTTTATTAACCGTTATGTACATTTAAAGTCTTACGCCATTCATCATGCTGCACATATAAGGTGTTATCTTCATTCTGTGGGTCGGTAAAATTATGGTAATGCCAAATTTACACTGTTTTATTACTTTTATACATTACATACAATGTTTGGAAAAAAATATTTTTTTTGTGTCAGTATACTTTGAGAGCCACATATTTAAAAGGAATCTGTCAGTAGGATCAACCTTCCTAAGTTGTCTGTCTATATGAGCATGTAGTAAATGTAGGGATAATGGTGTGCACTCAGGTCAGGGACAAGGAGGTGCTGGTAAAACAGACCGTGTGGTCCAGTCAATCATATGGAGAAAATGACCGCACACTCGATACTGGTATGATGCAAAAAAGGTATATGCCAAGTTAATTCAAAAAAACAAAAGAAGTTGCCACATTGATATTTGTAGATAGAACCCAACGTTATTCATGGGGTTACTCTGATCCTTTGGTGCATATACATAAGAGTGGCAGAGGGTGTGCAGACGATCCCTTTAAAGCATAACCGTGTTGCAGGGATGATCCAGGACAGCATTAGCAGCAAGGCGTGGGAGCGCCGCTGACTCTGAAACAGGACATTACAGGACATTCCTAAACGTGACGGCCCTTTCAACCAGGCTTCATCCACCCGGGACACAGAGGCTTTTTCTGGCCCTGCAACAAGGTTACGCTTTAAAGGGATCATCTGCACACCCTCTACCACTGCCACTCTTATGTATATGTACCAAAGGATCATAGTAACCCCATGAATAAGACCCGGGAGGGTCGAAACGTTGGGTTCTATCTACAAATATCAATGTGGCAACTTCTTTTGTTTTTTTGAATAAACTTGGCATATACCTTTTTTGCATCATACCAGTATCGAGTGTGCGGTAATTTATCTATAGTCTAATATCATATTTCCGAGAAGTCCCCGTTATTCTTATATGAAAATGAGCTATGATGGGCGGGACATAGATCTCCTGGAGATTATTTTAAGTGAAAGGAGGAGTTAGTAGTGCGAGACTTGTAGATCGGGGAGCAGACTGTCAGTCAGTATATGACTCACACTGGTAACGCCACAGCGCCCACTTCCCTCTGTCACCTCCACACGCTGGGCACAGTGACTATGCGGTAAAGACACAGAACAGGTGAAAACATCTCCCTTTTCTTTTATTGTCCCCAACACTATATTTCATGTGTTTTGTGCTTGATACAATAAATACAAAATAAAGACATTTCTATATAAAGCATTTAACTCAACGTCAAGAGTGCACTTGATTTTATTCTCCTATACTTCTTGGGAGGATTTCCAGTTACCAGCACCTCCAGATCGGGCTGAGTGCACCCCCCAATAGTCACTGCCATCTCTCCAGGCATGGTGGAGATTATCAGTGTAGCAGCAGAGGGTAGAGTTTGGGGGGCATGTATACCTTCT
Organism: Ranitomeya variabilis; assembly: GCF_051348905.1. NCBI lineage: Eukaryota > Metazoa > Chordata > Amphibia > Anura > Dendrobatidae > Ranitomeya > Ranitomeya variabilis. Next base: position 562,385,393 of record NC_135235.1, on the reverse strand, counting down.
TTCTTACTTTTATATGGATGGTTTACCAATGTTAAAGGGGTTTTCCACTCTGTCTCAAAGGTGATCAAAGGGAAACTGCCTTGTGGAGAGAAGAAAAAAAGAAAGCAGACCTATCATCGTAATCTGCCCTCCAGCACTGCCGCTCTGTCTCTTGCGGACCATAAACCATGCTTTTTTTTTTTTTTTTTTTTTTCCTTTAAGCAGATTTGCTACTAACTGATCACTTTAAAATATAGCAGCAAACCCCTCTAACATAGGGAAGTCATTAGCTTTGTGGCACGGCACTCCCATTTGCTGATGAAGAGAATCCCAGCAGCAAATAACCAGATTAGGGTACAAGCTGTGCGGCAGACGCTTGGTACAGTCGTGGCTTACGCAGCCACAAATGTCGGTCAACTGATAGCTGGCTGCTTGGAGACATCAGCCACGGCAGCTAAGGGGCCACGGACAGCCCTTTAATGGCGTGAGGCCAAGGAAGGCGAGGACCCACGGGCAGGCAGCGGACCATCACCCTCCATTGGTAACGTATGGCCTCTTTAACATTTCTAGGAATCACATTACTTCAAAGCAGCTACATTAGAAAATGCAACAGAATAATAAAAACAAAATCAAGTAAAAACACTTCAAAGTGTGCAGGACGTCTTAGGGCAATGTTACAGATCGAGCATACAGGGAATTTCTTTAGAATAAACACCCAAGGGACATTCTTCGATTTTGTGCAAGAATAAAAGTAACAAGCTCAATTACAACATAGCAATAAAGCTTGGAAAAAAAAAACAGCAGATGACTCACGAGCCGCCATGTTTGAATATACCAAACTGCCCTGAGTCAGCTGTGGATCGTGATTGGGCAGAACATGTCACGTGTCTTCTAACAGACAGCGGCCTCGGCCCAGCATGGAGCAGATGGAGGCTTTGGCTTCGTGGTTACGGAGAAGATGTTTCAATGATAATCTCCGGAGACACGCGGCGTGGGGACTGGCGCTCATCTCACTGGTCGGCTCGCTGGTGAAGGAGCAATGGCCGCTGGCGGACTCTTACTTCAGTAACAAGAAGAACGTCCTGAATGTGTGAGTGACGGGGGCGGGGCCTCGGCAGGTCACAGGCTTGTCATTGTACAGTGTAATGTGCGGGGCGCCTCCTAGCGCCTGTAGGCAGTTACTACAGGAGCGTGTAATGAGTGTTCTATACTATCTATAGGACAGAGTCCTGAACATAAATCCTGCCGTCCTCATAGCACGTCCTGCTGTAGTGAGGGGGGACATTCTGCTATCTTTTGGGGATGGGACTCACTGGAGGCAACGTACATCAAACGTTTCCAGCCACAGTCTTTGCCCCCATAATATTGCCAGCCACAGTCAGTGCCTCCATAATATTGCCAGCCACAGTCAGTGCCCCCATAATATTGCCAGCCACAGGCAGTGCCCCCATAATATTGCCAGCCACAGGCAGTGCCCCCATAATATTGCCAGCCACAGGCAGTGCCCCCATAATATTGCCAGCCACAGGCAGTGCCCCCATAATATTGCCAGCCACAGGCAGTGCCCCCATAATATTGCCAGCCACAGGCAGTGCCCCCATAATATTGCCAGCCACAGGCAGTGCCCCCATAATATTGCCAGCCACAGGCAGTGCCCCCATAATATTGCCAGCCACAGGCAGTGCCCCCATAATATTGCCAGCCACAGGCAGTGCCCCCATAATATTGCCAGCCACAGGCAGTGCCCCCATAATATTGCCAGCCACAGGCAGTGCCCCCATAATATTGCCAGCCACAGTCAGTGCCCCCATAATATTGCCAGCCACAGTCAGTGCCTCCATAATATTGCCAGCCACAGTCAGTGCCTCCATAATATTGCCAGCCACAGTCAGTGCCCCCATAATATTGCCAGCCACAGGCAGTGCCCCCATAATATTGCCAGCCACAGGCAGTGCTCCCATAATATTGCCAGCCACAGGCAGTGCCCCCATAATATTGCCAGCCACAGGCAGTGCCCCCATAATATTGCCAGCCACAGGCAGTGCCCCCATAATATTGCCAGCCACAGGCAGTGCCCCCATAATATTGCCAGCCACAGGCAGTGCCCCCATAATATTGCCAGCCACAGGCAGTGCCCCCCAAAATATTGCCAGCCACAGACAGTGCCTCCATAATATTGCCAGCCACAGTCAGTGCCTCCATAATATTGCCAGCCACAGTCAGTGCCCCCATAATATTGCCAGCCACAGTCAGTGCCTCCATAATATTGCCAGCCACAGGCAGTGCCCCCATAATATTGCCAGCCACAGGCAGTGCCCCCATAATATTGCCAGCCACAGGCAGTGCCCCCATAATATTGCCAGCCACAGTCAGTGCCCCCATAATATTGCCAGCCACAGGCAGTGCCCTCATAATATTGCCAGCCACAGCCAGTGCCCCCATAATATTGCCAGCCACAGTCAGTGCCCTTATAATATTGCCAGCCACAGGCAGTGCGCTTATAATATTGCCAGCCACAGGCAGTGCGCTTATAATATTGCCAGCCACAGGCAGTGCTGCATAATGTTGCCAGCCACAGTCAGTGCCTCCATAATATTGCCAGCCACAGTAAGTGACCCCATAATATTGCCAGCCACAGTAAGTGACCCCATAATTTTGCCAGCCACAGGCAGTGCTTGCATAATTTTGCCAACCACAGGCAGTGCCGCATAATGTTGCCAGCCACAGGCAGTGCCCCCATAATACTGGCAGCCACAGGCAGTGCCCCCATAATATTGCCAGCCACAGTCAGTGCCCCCATAATATTGCCAGCCACAGGCAGTGCCCCCATAATATTGCCAGCCACAGGCAGTGCCCCCATAATATTGCCAGCCACAGGCAGTGCCCCCATAATATTGCCAGCCACAGGCAGTGCCCCCATAATATTGCCAGCCACAGGCAGTGCCCCCATAATATTGCCAGCCACAGGCAGTGCCCCCATAATATTGCCAGCCACAGGCAGTGCCCCCATAATATTGCCAGCCACAGGCAGTGCCCCCATAATATTGCCAGCCACAGGCAGTGCCCCCATAATATTGCCAGCCACAGGCAGTGCCCCCATAATATTGCCAGCCACAGTCAGTGCCCCCATAATATTGCCAGCCACAGTCAGTGCCTCCATAATATTGCCAGCCACAGTCAGTGCCTCCATAATATTGCCAGCCACAGTCAGTGCCCCCATAATATTGCCAGCCACAGGCAGTGCCCCCATAATATTGCCAGCCACAGGCAGTGCTCCCATAATATTGCCAGCCACAGGCAGTGCCCCCATAATATTGCCAGCCACAGGCAGTGCCCCCATAATATTGCCAGCCACAGGCAGTGCCCCCATAATATTGCCAGCCACAGGCAGTGCCCCCATAATATTGCCAGCCACAGGCAGTGCCCCCATAATATTGCCAGCCACAGGCAGTGCCCCCCAAAATATTGCCAGCCACAGACAGTGCCTCCATAATATTGCCAGCCACAGTCAGTGCCTCCATAATATTGCCAGCCACAGTCAGTGCCCCCATAATATTGCCAGCCACAGTCAGTGCCTCCATAATATTGCCAGCCACAGGCAGTGCCCCCATAATATTGCCAGCCACAGGCAGTGCCCCCATAATATTGCCAGCCACAGGCAGTGCCCCCATAATATTGCCAGCCACAGTCAGTGCCCCCATAATATTGCCAGCCACAGGCAGTGCCCTCATAATATTGCCAGCCACAGCCAGTGCCCCCATAATATTGCCAGCCACAGGCAATGCCCCCATAATATTGCCAGCCACAGTCAGTGCCCTTATAATATTGCCAGCCACAGGCAGTGCGCTTATAATATTGCCAGCCACAGGCAGTGCGCTTATAATATTGCCAGCCACAGGCAGTGCTGCATAATGTTGCCAGCCACAGTCAGTGCCTCCATAATATTACCAGCCACAGTAAGTGACCCCATAATATTGCCAGCCACAGTAAGTGACCCCATAATTTTGCCAGCCACAGGCAGTGCTTGCATAATTTTGCCAACCACAGGCAGTGCCGCATAATGTTGCCAGCCACAGGCAGTGCCCCCATAATACTGGCAGCCACAGGCAGTGCCCCCATAATATTGCCAGCCACAGTCAGTGCCCCCATAATATTGCCAGCCACAGGCAGTGCCCCCATAATATTGCCAGCCACAGGCAGTGCCCCCATAATATTGCCAGCCATAGTCAGTGCCCGCATAATATTGCCAGCCACAGTCAGTGCCCTCATAATATTGCCAGCCACAGTCAGTGCCCTAATAATATTGCCAGCCACAGGCAGTGCCCCCCATAATATTGCCAGCTACAGGCAGTGCCCCCATAATATTGCCAGCCACAGGCAGTGCCCCCTTATTACCAGGCGCAGCTGGTGACCCCCATAAGACATTACTGTGGACTTGCGATTGCAGCCAGTGCAGTGCCCCCTGTAAATTGCCAGCCTGTGTGATCTCCTCCATGACTGTGACTGTACGCTGTATGTAATCTGCTCTTATTCCGCCTCCTTTCCCGCCAGGTATTTTGTGAAGGTCTCCTGGGGATGGACGTTCCTCTGCCTTTTGCCATTCATCGCTTTGACCAGCTACGTAGCTACGAGGAGCCTGAGCGCAGTGTTCCGCAGGCTGAGCGCCCTCCTGGTGGGGACCATGATCTGGTTTGCCTGCACCAATATCTTCATGGTGATTGAGAACGCCACGGGCACGTGTTATAACTCCTCCGCCGTGCTGGAGATCCGAGCAGACTACACTGATAAACGCTCCTGTATCGCCAGCGGAGGCTTCTGGGATGGATTTGACATATCCGGCCACTCGTTCCTGCTGCCGTACTGCGCCCTGATGATTCTGGAAGAAGCCGCCGTCCTCCACTTTGTTCGCTTTGACAAGTCCTGGCAGAAGCATCTTATTAATGTCCTGACTTTATCACTGGCCTTTCTGCTTTCCGTGTGGATTTTTATGTTTGGTTGCACTGCCCTTTATTTTCACGACTTTTTGCAAAAATTCCTTGGAACAAGTTTTGGAATTTTGGCCTGGTACGTGACTTACAGGCGGTGGTACCTGGTGCCATATTCCCCTGGACTCCCACTGAGGTTCACTACCAAAGAGGGGAAACGAGGCTACAGTAAATAATGCCATCTGTCGGTACATGTGCCCGGGTTACATGAAGCATTTCCCACACCAAAAAATCACCCGTCTATTAATTAAAGCAACTGTTTCTCAATTAAATGTATTTCCGGGAAAGCTGGGTGGCTGTCAGTATTGCACCTACTGTAGACACCGATCTTTGCAGTTCTCTAGGAAAGCTGGGTGGGAACAGTAATGGTAGAGATGTTGGTTGACACCCAGCTGTCCCAGGAAGAGATGTAACCGGCACTTATTTCTTTATATTTGGGTGCGACCCCGCAGTCACCAATGTGATACTTGGCGATACGATCATTTATTAAAAGCAACTGGCCGGTGAATTCTTAAAGGGGTGGTCCGCTGCTTGGACAACGCCTTCTCATTCCCCATGTATGGCCCTGTTAAAATAAAAACACACCTCTGGTTACGGCATTTTTCCAGCGGTGTCTGCTCTTTTTCTGCCAGGGTTCACGGCGCCAGCACGAGAGGGGAGTATACTTTTTTTTCTTTTAACAGCGTCAAACACTCCGCTTGAGAAGGTGTTGTCCTAGTAGCGGACATCCCCTTTAGGCCGGCATCACACTGGCGTTTTAAACGGCCGAGTGCAATACGATAAAAAATCGCATTGCACTCGGACCAATGTTAACATATGGGGCAGCTCCCAGCAGCCGACTTTTTGTCGGCCGTTTTCTTCGGTCCGAGACAATCGCAGCATGCTGCGATTGTCTCGGACCGAGGAAAACTCTGGGCGAGTGAGACAGCGCACACCACTCGGATATCATCCGAGTGCTGTGCGTTATAAGCGGACCCCAGCAATGGAGGAGATGGAGAAATTCATTTCTCTGCCTCCTCCGCAGCTGTGCTCCGATCCTCCCTGTGCGGGAGAATCGTAGCACAGACGCATGACACTCGGCTCCTGCTCTGCTGCGAGCAGGAGCCGAGTGTCATTAGCATATTGCATCGGATGCAATACGCTAGTGTGAAGCCGGCCTTAAAGGAATTGTTGCCGGTTCAGACTATTACTTTAAATAGGGAAAAAATGCACAATAAATAGGAAGCTTTGCCATTCAGGGCTTTAGAAAAGATGGGTGTGTACAGAAGAAACTGCAGACACAAGAGGGTAACTGGCGATTTTAATTTTTTTGGAGGGGAAATGTTTTTTAGCTGCCAGGGGGCGGTATGGTTTACAGAGACCAGACTAGAATATTTAATGCCCGTTCTTATCTGGCGCCCAACAGTCTATGGGGGCACTCTGCCTCCAGAGCAGTGTTATAATCGTACGTTCCCTTTATCCTATGTCTTTTCAATGTATCCTTGTCCAAGTGCCAGGGGGGAGGAGGGCAAAATTTGGGATTCTTGAATATTTTTTAATTTTGAAAATCACGGAACAAGAAAAACCACATTTTTCACTTTGAGGCTATGTGCACACGTCAGGATTTCTTGCAGAAATTTCCTGAACAAAACCAGACATTTTCTGCAAGAAATCCGCATGAGTTTTTTTTGCTGGAGGTTCTGGGATGCAATAATATAGTGGGAAATCCGCAAAATTAATGAACATGCTGCGTTTTTTTACCGCGATGTGTTTTTTTCGTGGAAAAAAACGCAACATATGCAAAAAAATTGCCGAATGCATTACAAATGATGGGATGCGTTTTATAGCGAAAAAAAAACGCGAAAAATCCTGAACATGTGCACACTGCCTTAAAATTAGGCACAATCTCTGGAGTCTCTTGCTGCTTCCTGTCATAAGTCCCTGCAGCGGTGATGTCATCCATTGTGATGTTACCGTGGTGGCGGATGACACGTTTTCATGCAGTGACGACAAAAGTGCAGGCATGCTGCCAAGATTGAAAACAAAGTAATTCACAAATTTCTTTTTAAGATTTTTTTTTTTTTGCTGCTGAATAGTGATGAGCGAGTATACTCGTTGCTCGGGTGTCCGACGAGTGTTTATTGCTCGGAGATTTAGTTTTCATCGCCTCAGCTGCATGATTTACGACTGCTGGACAGCCTGAATACATTTGAGGAATGCCTGTTTGTTAGGGAATCCCCACATGTATTCAGGCTGTCCAGCAGTCGTAAATCATGCAACTGAGGCGATGAAAACTAAATCTCCGAGCAATAATAAATACTCGGAGGTCACCCGAGAGTGCTCGGGAAAACCCAAGCAACGAGTATACTCGCTCATCACTACTGCTGAAGTTTTACATAGCTCTGCTGTATTTTTTTATTTTTTTTGCTGTGACATTACGTAAATAAAAACCGAGATAAAGTAATAACACTAAACAGAACTCCTACTGCAAGGAGGAATAATTCACTTTTAGGCTGGGGCTACGTTATAACACAGACCATACTATGCCGCTACTACATCGCAGCGTAGTGCAGGTCATATAGGAAGACATAAGGCACCGCCAAAAAATCAAACTGGTTCTTATTGCAGCATCTTGTCGTGGTACCTTAGAAGCCGCAGCGCGACCCCATTCATCTACATAGGGCTGCAATGTCGTGTAGAGCGAGCTGTGTCGCTGCCAAAGTTGGCTTTGTAGCCCCAACCTTACATTGTGTGTAGTAAAATTCCCTTAATCCGGCATCTGGTAATCCAGCATTTCAGTATAATAGCATGTTTTATATACGGTTTTATCTTTAAATTTATTTAGTCTTTATTACTGGAGCCTTTCCTTTAGACTTTCTAGGGGTTCTTCAAAAAACATTTTTTGTTATGTGAGCATATCTTGTATTCTGACACTTAAGGTACCTTCACACTAAACGATATCGCTAGCGATCCGTGACGTTGCAGCGTCCTGGATAGCGATATCGTTGAGTTTGACAGGCAGCAGCGCTCAGGATCCTGCTGTGATGTCGCTGGTCGTTTAGGAAAGTTCAGAACTTTATTTGGTCGTCAGATCGCCGTGTATTGTTGTGTTTGACAGCAAAAGCAACGATGCCAGCAATGTTTTACAATGGTAACCAGGGTAAATATCGGGTTACTAAGCGCAGGGCCGCGCTTAGTAACCCAATGTTTACCCTGGTTACCATTGTAAAAGTTAAAAAAACAAACAGTACATACTCAGCTTCTGCTGTCTGTCACACGTCCCTCGCCGTCCGCTTCCTGCACTGACTGAGCGCCGGCCCTAACAGCAGAGCGGTGACGTCACCGCCGTGCTGTACTTTTACTTTACGGCCGGCGCTCAGTCAGTGCAGGGAAGCGGACGCCGGGGGACGCGAAGGTGAGAATGTACTGTTTGTTTTTTTACATTTTACACTGGTAACCAGGGTAAACATTGGGTTACTAAGCGCGACCCTGCGCTTAGTAACCCGATGTTTACCCTGGTTACCCGGGGACCTCGGCATCGTTGGTCGCTGGAGAGCGGTCTGTGTGACAGCTCTCCAGCGACCACACAGCGACGCTGCAGCGATCGGCATTGTTGTCTGTATCGCTGCAGCGTCGCTTAGTGTGAAGGTACCTTTACCATGCTGGAATAAAGGAATTGTACTATTTGTAGTGCATAGATGCTACACCGTGATAATCATTCATTACACATGGGTAAAAATGTGGGTTCAGAAGCTTCAGGCTAAAGTAAAGTACTCAGCTTGTGACTTCACAGTCCCCCTTGGCCACCGCATATAACCAGGTCTGCAGCCGCTGACTTTCCAGCATGCTGGGGGTTGTAATTCCACATTAGGCACTGGTGCTTTCTAATTTATAGGGTCATTACCATGTAACTCGTTGCGTTCAGGAACAGAGACCATTGGGGAAAAAGACCAGCCTTTACTTTATGACTGTCTAGCCTCTCAAAGTCCAGAGTGTACCACAAGTCAATAATAATGTTATAAATACCTGGTGGTTAAAGCAAGCGGGAGCTGTGTGTATAGCACCCCGGGGTCTGCTAAATCTCGGAAATCTGATAGCTGAGCTGCTTTATTAATATAGACGGTTCTCAAAAGGTGTAGTCACTGACTAATCAGCTTCTGTGGCTTCAGGCGTCCAATCGAGACGCGACCACGTGAAATTTATATTACCCAGAAATCCCATTTTATGGTAAGATTCAGGATTAGAAAAGTGAGTCCAGAAACAGCGCCTCTCCAGTCCATGGTTTGTATTGCAGCTGACCCACACATTGAAATGAGTGGGGCTGAACTGCAATACTAAAGGAAAGCGTTGATGTGAGTTTTTTTTTTTTGTGTGCTCCTTTCTGACGTTCATATGCTCTAACATCACAAAATAAAAACAAGACTATTAAAATTTTTGAACTATCAGTTTCAGTTCCTAGACTAAAGAATCTGTCCACTATTAGACAGGCCTTTATTCTGAGTGGAAGAAACACGGTTATTCAGTTTGGGGAAAAAAATGTGAAGGCTGCAGCCAATCAGTGGCTGCTGATTGACTGCAGTGGCTTGTGTTAGGCTACTTTCACACTAGCGTCGGGAACAACCCGTCGCTGTGCGTCGGGCCGACGTTCCCGACGCTAGCGTGGTCTCCGCCGCACAACGGGGGCAGCGGATGCATTTTTCCCACGCATCCGCTGCCCCATTGTGAGGTGCGGGGAAGTGCGGGGAGGTGGGGGCGGAGTTCCGGCCGCGCATGCGCGGTCTGAAAAAGCGGACCGTCGGGAGCAAAAAACGTTACATGTAACGTTTTTTTTTCCCGACGGTCCGCTACCACACGCCCAAGCGTCGCAAAACGGACGCAACGTTTTGCAATGCGTCGCAAATGCGTCGCTAATGTTAGTCTATGACGAAAAACGTATCCAGCAAGAACTTTTGCTGGATGCGTATTTTCGGCAAAACGACGCATTTGCGACGTATTGCAGTTAACGCTAGTGTGAAAGTAGCCTTAGTTGACAAGGTTGAGAGCGAAGGAGCAGCACCAGTCCATGAGATAATGAGATAAGCGTGTGTGTGTGTGTATATATATATATATATATATATATATATATATATATATATATATACTTTTTTATTTATGCAGCACACTAGGCCATTAATAATGAGCTGTCCAATAGTGGACCCCTTTAAGGATTTTTAGCTTGTATTTATTTGTGAACACTAATATTTTCCGATTTTTCCGAGAGAAGCTGTCTGGGGTGCATGGATCCCAATAAAGTAATTATGACCCTTGGTGACATTGCTGCTTTGGTAGAGACATACCCTACATTGACCCATGTAGTGGATCAAACTCGCCAATGAAAGTCAACGGGATGTAAAAATAAAACAGTATTGTTCTGTTTATTGTGTAGAAGAAGCTAAGATTTTTTTTGTCTTTATTTTCATATATAAAAAACTGATGCAACAAGAATTATAAAAACTGACACATAGACCAAAAATGGATCCAGCCAGTGCACGTAAAAAAGAAAGGAAGTAAGGCTGTGTCCGCAGCAACCAATCACAGCTAAGATTACATTTTAATACTGCTCTGGAGAAATGAAAGCTGTGCTGTGATTGGTTACTATCGGCAATAAAGCCAGTTTTATTCTTGGACAGTTGTGATAAATGTGGACTCAGTTTGAGCCATTTTCAACTTTGCCAAAGAGCAGATTTCCCCTTCAAGGGTCTGGAAAAGCTGGGTGACGTTCTGTGCGTGCTGTCATGTTATGGTTGGAATATGAATTTTAATTCTAAGGAAAATGATTAATATGTAGCTATTGTTTTTAATGGCGGCACCCATTCTGTGAGCAAGGTTTTGATTGGCTACAATGAAATTCTGATTTCACTCCCAAAATGGCTGCCTTCCATAATCTAATGGATGCAGTGCCTCATGAATGCCACTAGTGACTTAATAAGCTAATATCCCTGGTACCGTTCCTTAGGCCTGTGCTACATGGGAGACGCATCTCACAATTGCGCTGCTAGTATTGTCCACAATTGCCGCTTTGCTGGTTCAGTGGAGTAGTTGCTAATAGCAACCAATCAGATTGCTGCTCTCATTTTTCAAAGAGCCTCTGAAAGATGAAAACTGAAATCTGATTAGTTGCTGTGGACAACTGGTTCACTTTTATTCCGCATTAGTTTGCGTGTGAAAATTTTGTCCATAGCAACCAATCAGATTCCAGCTTTCATTTTGCCAGCACAGATTTAATAATGGATGCAGTGATCTGATTGGTCGTCTGTGTCACATTGCTTTATAATACTCGTAACTGACACAAATTAGAAGTCTAAAAAAGGGCTAGGGCCTACGACAATGTAGCCCTAAGTAGGCATTTTGGGGAGGTTTTAATGGCTATTTCTCTGGATTGGGGAGGAGTTTAACATAAGTGGTGGGAGGTATGTAGGTGAGATGTCCCTTTAATGTTGGAATGGTTTTGTCTATGGGTCAGGTATTATTGCTCCATATCAGATTGTGTTGCTTTGTCTTATTTAGCTCATTTAACACAATATTTATGCCAACACTACACAGTATTAACCCCTGTGGATCTGGATTGCACCATGTGGCTTACATCCATTATGGGGTGTCCTGAATCTGCGGAGCCATTGGATGCAGTTGTGGCTATATGTATGCACTATGCCTTGTGTACCCAAAGCGTGGAACAAATAAATTCTTCATACGAAAAATCAGTCTCTTTATTTAAACATGACATTGTCTCCATGTACATCCTGCCGTATGTATGGCCTGGGTCATACGGCTAAAAAATTACTCCGATTATGCTAATCCAGTGTTTCCCAAACTCCAGTCCTCACGGCCCCCAACATCGTGTTTTTAGCATTTTCTTAGTATTGCACAGTTTCTGATGCCTTAGTATTCCGTCCCCTGTGCAATACAAAGGAAAACCTGACGTGTTGGGGGCCATGAGGACAGGAGTTTGGGAAACACTGCGCTAATCAGACTGTGGTTGCAGTTTTATCAAAGTACGGTCTGAGTGTGATTCCATTTGTTTGGCAGTGGAGACTTAAAAAAAAACAAAAAACTACATCTTCTCCATTCAGTCTCTGAACATCGGACAATCTGACTGCAGTCTGATTTTTTTTTTTTTTTTTTTTTTAAATGGACTGGACCCCTAGACTTCAATTTTTTTGTAGTTGGAAAAAGTACTCTTTATTCTATGGAAACCACATACCAGCTGCTGTTGACGAATCTGTTGTTCATATGTCATGAATCTCTTAGGATATACTGCAGTTTCTCTGGAATTTATAAAAATCTTAGTTAAAATCAAATAAAACAATAACCTGCTTATTGATGGTTTCCATAATATCGTTTTTGCCAATACACAAAGTAAGGCCATGTGCACACATTCAAGTATTTTATCTCCGTATTTGATCTGTTTTTTACCTCAGTGTTCGGTCAGTAATTTACCTCAGTATATGGTCAGTATTTTACCTCAGTATTTGTAAGCCAAAACCAGGAGTGGGTGATAAATACAGAAGTGGTGACGTGTTTCCATTATACTTTTCTTCTGATTGTTCCTCTCCTGGTTTTGGCTTACACATACTGAGGTAAAATACTGAACGCGTGAATGTGGCCTAAAACTCACTGTTTGGGCTTGTGGGCATAGTTTTGGTCCTAGTGTGATTCGTCAAAACATCGGATCGCATTCAGACCAATGTTATTCAACGAGGCCGTGCACGTGTCTGATATTTTTTCCTCGAACTAAGTGGTCTGTGGAAAATAATCGCAGCATGCCTGATTTCCCTCCGATTACTGGATCGCAGTCAGCCATTCAAGTCTACAGGTCCGGGAAAAAAATTGGACCGAGTGCAGTCTGATTTTCACGGACTGACAGAGTAGAGAAAAAAATTTTCTTTATTCTCCACATCCGAGAAAAACAAATCCCACTCTGATAAGAGTGTGATTAGCATAATCGGACCTTTTTTCTCAGATGGAAAACATATGGCTGTGTGACCCCAGCCTTAAAGGGATTTTCCCAGTAACAAAAGTTAATTTTAATAGATCTTGGTATAATAACATTTTCCACAATTGGATGTGTTAAAATGTTCCTGTGCTGAGATAATCTTATAAATATGCCCATGCTGTCCTGTCTGTATCTTCTCTTTTCCTTCCTTCCCTGCCCAGGAGCTGTGATATGATCAGATCATGTCTCTGTACGGTCAGACACGGCCATTACACAGTACACAGCAGGGGCACATTTCTAAGATTATCTCCGCACAGGAACATTTTAATTAAACACATCCAATTGTGGAACTTATTATTATTTCAAGATCTATTGATTAAAAAGAACTTTCGTTAGTGGGAAAACCCATTTAACCCCTTTGCGCCATGCGCCGTACTATCGGCGCTACTGCATTTGTGCCAGCCGCAGTACTAGTACGGCGCACCGATCACCGCGGTCTCGCGCTGAGTGCCGCGGTGATTGGGTGTGGGTGTGAGCTGTATATGACAGCTGACACCCCGCAGCAATGCCCACGATCGGCGCTAGCGCCGATCGCGGGCATTTAACCCCTCTGATGCCACTGTCAGTAGTGACAGCGGCATAGAGGGGGATCGCGCAGGGACGGGGGCTCCCTGCGCTCTCCCACCGGAGCAACGCGATGAGATCGCGTTGCTCTGGTGATCCGGAAGGAGTCCCCGGATCCAAGATGGCCGCGGGACTCCTTCCGGGTCATGAAATGACCTGGCTAGCTCCTGAACTTGCCTGTCAGATCGCTGATCTGACAGAGTGCTATGCACACTGTCAGATCAACGATCTGATCTAATACAGTGATGTCCCACCCTGGGACAATGGTAGAAAGTAAAAAAAAAAAAATTATGTAAATTAAAAAAAAAAAAAAAAGTACACATATTTGGTATCGCTGCGTCCGTAACGACCCGCTCTATAAAACTATCCCACTAGTTAACCCCTTCAGTGAACACTGCAAAAAAAAAAAAAGGCAAAAAACAACGCTTTATTATCATACAGGCGAACAAAAAGTGGAATAACACGCGATCAAAAAGACGGATATAACTAACCATGGTACCGCTGAAAACATCATCTTGTCCCGCAAAAAAAAAGCCGCCATACAGCATCATCAGCAGAAAAATAAAAAAGTTATAGCTCTCAGAATAAAGCGATGCAAAAACAATTATTTTTTTATATAAAATAGTTTTTATTGTGTAAAAGCGCCAAAACATAAAAAAATTACATAAATGAGGTATCGCTGTAATCGTACTGACCTGAAGAATAAAGCTGCTTTATCAATTTTACCACACGTGGAACGGTATAAACGCCCCCCTAAAAGAATTTCAGGAATTGCTGGTTTTTGTTCATTCCGCCTCCCAAAAATCAGAATAAAAAGCGATCAAAAAATGTCATATGCCAGAAAATGGTACCAATAAAAACGTCAACTCATCCCGCAAAAAACAAGATCTCACATGACTCTGTGGGCCAAAATATGGATAAATTATAGCTCTCAAAATGTGGTGATGCAAAAAATATTTTTTGCAATAAAAAGCGTCTTTTAGTGTGTGATGGCTGCCAACCATAAAATCCACCAAAAAAACGCTATAAAAGTAAATCAAACCCCTCTTCATCACCCCCTTAGTTAGGGAAAAATAATAAAATTTTAAAAAATGTATTTACTTCCATTTTCCCGTTAGGGTTGGGGTTAGGGCTAGGGTTAGGGCTGGGGTTAGGGCTAGGGTTAGGGCTGGGGTTAGGGTTTCAGTTAGAATTGGAGAGTTCCCACTGTTTAGGCACATCAGGGGCTCTCCAAACGCGACATGGCGTCCGATCTCAATTCCAGCCAATTCTGCTTTGAAAGACTAAAACAGTGCTCCTTCCCTTCCGAGTTCTCCTGTGCGCCCAAACAGTGGTTCCCCCCAACATATGGGGTATCAGCGTTCTCAGGACAAGTTGGACAACAACTTTTGGGGTCCAATTTGTCCTGTTACCCTTGGGAAAATAAAATGAGGGGGCTAAAATATCATTTTCGTGGAAACAAAAAAAATTTTTTTGTTTTCACGGCTCTGCATTATAAACTGTAGTGAAACACTTGTTGGTTCAAAGTCCTCACAACACATCTAGATAAGTTCCTTGGGGGGTCTAGTTTCCAATATGGGGTCACTTTTGGGGGGTTTCTACTGTTTAGGTACATCAGGGGCTCTGCAAATGCAACATGACGCCTGCAGACCAATCCATCTAAGTCTGCATTTCAAACGGCGCTACTTCCCTTCCGAGCTCTGCTGTGCGCCCAAACAGTGGTTCCCCCCCATATATGGGGTATCAGCGTACTCAGGACAAATTGGACAACAACTTTTGTGGTCCAATTTCTCCTGTTACCCTTGGGAAAAAAAATTGCGGGCTAAAACATCATTTTGTGGAAAGAAAAAACGATTTTTTAATTTTCACAGCGCTACATTCTAAACTTTAGTGAAACAATTGGGGGTTAAAAGTGCTCACCACACATCTAGATAAGTCCCTTAGGGGGCCTTCTTTCCAAAATGGGGTCACTTGTGGGGGGTTTCCAGTGTTTAGGCACGTCAGGGGCTCTCCAAACGCGACATGGGTTCCGATCTCAATTCCAGCCAATTTTTCATTGAAAAGTCAAACGGCGCTCCTTCCCTTCCGAGCTCTGCCATGCGCTCAAACAGTGGTTTATCCCCATATATGAAGTATCAGCGTACTCAGGATGAATTGCACAACAACTTTTGCGGTCCAATTTATCCTGTTACCCTTGGGAAAATAAAAAATTTGGGGCAAAAAATAATTTTTTGTGAAAATTAGTATGAAATTTTTTTTATGGCTCTACATTATAAACTTCTGTGAAGCACTTGGAGGTTCAAAGTGCTCACCACACATCTAGATTAGTTCCTTGGAGGGTCTACTTTCCAAAATGGTGTAACTTGTGGGGGTTTCCACTGTTTAGGCACGTCAGGGGCTCTCCAATCGCGACATGG
The DNA here is from genome assembly GCF_051348905.1 of Ranitomeya variabilis. Classification (NCBI taxonomy): domain Eukaryota; kingdom Metazoa; phylum Chordata; class Amphibia; order Anura; family Dendrobatidae; genus Ranitomeya; species Ranitomeya variabilis. Next base: position 562,369,437 of record NC_135235.1, on the reverse strand, counting down.
GTTCCGATCTCAATTCCAGCAAATCTTGCATTGAAAAGTCAAATGGCGCTCCTTCCCTTCCGAGCTCTGCCATGTGCCCAATCAATGGTTTACCCCAACATGTGGGGTATCGGCGTACTCAGGACAAATTGTACAACGACTTTTGTGGTCCAATTTCTCCTGTTACCCTTGGTAAAATAAAACAAATTGGATCTGAAGTAAAAATTTTGTGAAAAAAAAGTTAAATGTTCAATTTTTTTTAAACATTCCAAAAATTCCTGTGAAGCACCTGAAGGGTTAATAAACTTTTTGAATGTGGTTTTGAGTACCTTGAGGGGTGCAGTTTTTAGAATGGTGTCACATTTGGGCATTTTCTGTCATATAGACCCCTCAAAGTCACTTCAAGTGTGAGGTGGTCCCTAAAAAAAAAATGGTTTTGCAAATTTTGTTGCAAAAATGAGAAATCGCTGGTCAACTTTTAACCCTTATAACTCCCTAACAAAAAAAAATTATGTTTCCAAAATTGTGCTGATGTAAAGCAGACATGTGGGAAATGTTGTTTATTAACTATATTATGTGATATAACTCTCTAATTTAAGGGCATAAAAACTAAAAGTTTGAAAATTGCTAAATTTTCATAATTTTCAACAAATTTTTGTTTTTTTTCACAAATAAATGCAAGTCATATCGAAGAAGTTTTACCACTGTCATGAAGTACAATATGTCACGAGAAAACAATGTCAGAATCACCAGGATCCGTTGAAGCGTTTCAGAGTTATGACCTCATAAAGTGACAGTGGTCAGAATTGCAAAAATTGGCCCTGTCACTTAGGTGAAAACAGGCTTCGGGGTGAAGGGGTTAAATAAAGAACTCTGCTGCTTTCTAGTATACTTTGTATGTAAATTTCTTGGTTGCCTTCTAGAACTCTGCTTGCTGTCAGTGTATAGGAGGAACATGCTTGTTTAGATTCAGCAGCCGAAAAACCTAAACAGACCTAACTATTAATGAGCGAGTATACTCTTGATTGGGATTTCCTGAACACACTCGGGTGATCTTCGAGTATTTGTTAGTGCTCGGAGATTTCGTTTTCATCGCCTTAGCTTCATGATTTGCGGCTGCTGGACAGCCTGAACACATGTGGGAATTCCCTAACAAACAGGCATTCCTCACATGTATTCAGCCTGTCTATCAGCCGTAAATCATGCAGCTGCGGCAAGGAAAACTAAATCTCCTTGCACTAACAAATACTCGGAGACCACCCGAGCATGCTCGCTCATCACTAGACCGAACACATCTCACAGCTAAAGCTTTGCTGCTGCTTTTATTCTAGATAATGTACTGGGAGATAAACTACATAGATTAAAGGAACTGTCTAATACTAGACAACCCCAAGTGTGCCGAATAAAACTTACCTCCTGGACCAGTTCCATTCCAAGTGCTTTGTCCCTTGGCAAACTTGTGATGTTGGCTATGTCACGAGGGCTGCTGCCCAGGCAGCCATGTATGGGCTGCAGCCATCACAGATCTGTCAGATGAAATAGTTCCATCTGACAGAACTGTGAAGGCTGGAGTGAATAGACGGCCTCTGATAGTCTGCAGCACTTACAGTATGTGACTTAATATCAAGAGAGCGTTGGGGAACAAAGCACTTGTAGCTCAGCAAGTTTGGAAGGTATGATTCTTTTTTAAATGTTTTCAGCACATTCATTGAATGGAGACATTAAGGCCATGTGCACACGCTGCAGATTCCATTGCGGAATTTTCCGCAGCGGTTTTGATAAATCCGCAGTGCAAAACCGCTGCGGTTTTTACTGCGGATTTATCGCAGTTTTTATTGCGGTTTCCGCTGCGGGTTTTCACCTGCAGTTTCCTATTAGAGCAGGTGAAAAACCGCTGCGGATTCCACACAAAGAATTGACATGCTGCGGAAAATAAACCGCTGCGTTTCCGCGTGTTTTTTTCCGCAGTATGTGCACTGCGGATTTCATTTCCCATAGCTTTACATGGTACTGTAAATGCATGGGAAACTGCTGCGGATCCGCAGCTGCGGATACGCTGCGGATCCGCAGCAAAATCCACAGCGTGTGCACATACCCTCAAAAGAGTTTTAGTAGTGGTGCAAGGGTGTGGAATGCCTCTGCCCCTGAAGACAGCGTCAAATTATAAGAATAGCGTTGTGCGGTTTTATTGTGCCATGAGAAGTGTATACTGTGTCATGCAGTGTTTAGTAATGTAACTAATGTAGTGTAATGGTAATGCCGGTTGTGAGAAACATGCATTCAGCTCAGGTTTAGGGAAAATATAGGATATAGTTTAATGCTTAGAATAGAGATAGTGACTGTAGATACAGTGGGGAAAATAGTTAAATATTTGGGACTAGCCTAGAAAGGGGAGGGGAATAGGGCAAGCAGAAAAGGGAAATACTTCTTTGTTTAGGCCGGGGTCACACTACCGTAGAGTACGGACGAGTGCTATGGGAGAAAATATTGCATAGCACTCGGACCAGTGTTAATCTACTCGGACCAGTGTTAATCTATGGGGCAGCTCACATCACCGTATTTTTTTCTCAGGCGTATTCGACGTACGTGTAAGATTGCAGTCATGCAGGCTTGCAAGAGATGTCAAAAGCAATAAAAAAAGATTTTTGGGATATGTCAAAAGTAAAAGGAAAGTCAAAGATGCTATAGGATTTTTACAGGATGAAAATGATGAAATGGTAAGATGGATGTTGAGAAGGCCGAACTTTTAAATTCCTATTTTGCATCTGTTTTCTCTCAGAAAGGAAATATAACATCAACTGATTTTCACTGTCTTATTAAGGGAATAGAAGAATCCAGGATATCTATAAACAGAAAGATAGTGAGGAAACACTTAGCTAACAAAAATGAATTCAAGTCTCCAGGTCCAGATGAATTACACCCCAGAGTACTGAAGGAGATATCAGAAGAAATTTTTGAACCACTCTCATTATCTTGAAAGTTCTTGGAGAACAGGAGAAGTCCCAGAAGACTGGAGAAGAGCAAATGTTGTTCCTATCTTCAAAAAGGGGAAGAAGGTGGACCCAGGGAACTATAGGCTGGTGAGTCTGACGTCTATACCAGGAAAGATCTTTGAGCAAATTATTAAACAACATGTATGTAAGTACCTGGATAAGAATGAAGTGATTAAACAGAGTCAGCATGGGTTTGTAACTAATAAGTCATGTCCTTGTTCAGTCATGTCCCTTCCAACTCTACTATTCTATGATTTTATGAAAGCACGTGTATATCGTCCCGAGACTTGCCAATGCAAGCCTATGGGTGTGAGAAAAACTCGGACACCACACGGACCATCTGTGTGACTTACGACAAATACACACACATTTTCCTCATGTCATGTCACTTAATGTCCTTCTATGACACAATCACTGGGTGGATCAGGGAAATGCTGTAGATATAGTATATCTTGAACTCAGCAAAGCATTTGACAAAGTATCTCACACAATCCTTATTGAAAAAATGACTAAGTATGGAATGGACAAGGCAACTGTTAGGTGGATTCCTAACTGGCTTAGTGATTGGACCCAAAGAGTGGTCGTAAATGGCTGCACATCCAGTTGGAAGAATGTCTCAAGTGGGGTACCACAGGGCTCTGTCCTGGGCCCTGTATTGTTCAACATCTTTATCAATGATTTAGATGAAGAAATTGAGGGTAAACTGATTAAATTTGCTGATGACACATAGCTAGGAGGGATAGCTAATACCAGAGAAGAGAGTGAGAGGATTCAAAAAGATATAAATAAACTGGAGCAGTGGGCAGCTACTAACAGAATGATTTATAACAGGGAAAAACACAAAATACTACATCTGGGCAATAAAAATGAAAAAAGCATATACAGAATGGGAGAAATAGGGTTAAGCAATAGAACATGTGAAAAAGACTTGGGTATACTAAGATCACAGACGGAACATGAGTCAACAGTGTGATGGAGCAGCAAATACAGTTCTGGGTTGTATTAACAGAAGCATACAGTCTAGATCACGTGAAGTCATTATTGCCCTCTACTCATCTTTGGTCAGACCTCATCTGGAATACTGTGTCCAGTTTTGTGCACCACATTTTGAAAAAGACATCAACAAACTGTAGCAAGTCCAGAGAAGAGTGACCAGAATGGTGACCGGTCTGCAAACCATGTCCTATGAGGAACAGTTGTAGGATTTGGGAATGTTTAGCTTGCAAAAAAGAAGACTGAGAGGAGACTTAATAGCTGTCTACAAATATCTCAAGGCCTGTCATATTGTAGAAGGAGCATCTTTATTCTCATTTGCACAAGGAAAGACTAGAAGCAATGGAATGAAACAATGGGAGGAGACACAGATTAGATATTAGAAAAAAACTTTTTGACAGGGTGATCAATGAGTGGAACAGGCTGCCACGAGAGGTGGTGAGTTCTCCTTCCATGAAAGTCTTCAGAGGCTGGACAGACATCTGTCTGGAATGATTTAGTGTATCTTGCTTTGAGCAGGGGGTTGGACCAGATGACCCAGGTGGTCCCTTTTAACTCTAACATTCTATGATTCTATGAAAGCACGTGTATATCGTCCCGAGACTTGCCAATGCAAGCCTATGGGTGCGAGAAAACCTCGGACACCGCACGGACCATCTGTGTGACTTGCGACAAATACACACACATTTTCCTCATTTCAGCCCAATGAGCCATTAAATTCAATGGGGAAAAGCAGTGAGAAATATAAAGCCATATGCTTGTCATACCAATGTCATACGGATATATAGGTGCGAGAAAATCGCTTTATTGCATTGCAAACGGATTACACACGGATGACCATACGGAGAACACTTGTGCGACTCTCGGCAGGGTGATTCGGACCGATTTTACATACGCTAAATGTGACTCCGACCTTATTAAGAGAATAGGGCTGGAATCACACCAGCATTTGGCATTGGATGTGAGAGCATCGAATGTGATATGCTAATGACCCCTGGTTCCAGCTCTACTGCGAGCGGGAGCCGAGTGTCATGCTATTGTGCTGCGATTCTGTCCATGGCCTTACTCGCCATATATCGGACTGCACTAGGGTGACATCCGATGCAGTCCAATGTTTTACTAGTGAGCTGACTCTCGCTGCCACTCGCAGCATGCTGCAATTGTTCTCTCATGCCGAATTGGCATGAGAAAATAGTCACAGATCTGATCTACCCCATAGAATAACACTGGGCAGAGTTATATGGTAGTGTGACTCCAGCCTTAGTGAGTGTTCGTTGGAGGCAAGGTCAAGTTCAAAGTGCAGTGGGCTGGATGTACGGTGTGGACAAAACTTTCTGGTGGTATGAGGTTGTACAAAACTCCCAGCAGACATTCCTGTAACATCTGAAGCTTAAGGCCGGGATCACACTATAACTATAGTAATACATGCAGCCACAAGCTCCGGTCCCGAGTGCCAGCGGCAGTGCCGCGTATTGAGATGCGAGACTCATGCGAGTTTCTCGCAAGTGTGACCCTGGCCTAAGGCTCAAGTCGGGGGGCTATGGAGAGCACCCTTCCGTACAGAGGAGGATGGGCGTAGAACTTTGTGAGGGAAACGTAGCAGATTTCGGGAATACTGAGGTGCCGGATGGGGAATCCCTAGGGCTAACAGGACCTGTAAAAGTAGGGATAATCCAAGCTAAATGTAAGAAAATGATTGAAATGTACTATGCTGATGGAACAAGCGGTGAAGGGTGCTGTGCCCGTTACTGCGTGTTGAAGGCTCCTGTACTTGAACTGTCCAGTAAAGTTAAGCTTGAGAAAACAAACTGGGTGTCCCCTTATGTGTGTGCGGCTGTTCCTGGAACCAAGAACGTGGATATAGTAAAGGCCTCTGGCCTACAAGTTGGTACAATGCAATGTACACAGCACTTATGGACTGGGACAGAATTTCTTTGTAAAGTGCCGATGCGTTATGCCAGGGTTGTTTAGGACAACCCTTTAAAGTCCCCCATACACATTAGATGATAGTCGAGGGACGCTGGTCAACAATCTGATGTGCTTGAGGGCCTCTCATCTCTTGCGGAAAGATCATGTTGGAGAAGAGAACAATCGGGAAGTTAGAATTTTAACGCCTCTCTCCTAGTTGAAAAACAGGCAAACTATCAGGAAAAGATAGATTTTTGGTTCGCTCATAATGGAGCAGATTTTCACAAGTATTAGAAATATTCAGGTTTTCAATCCCAATATAAACAATGCTTGTAGTCTCTGACAGTAAGCAGATATATTTAAAACGGTGATCAACAGAATTACAAAGTATATTCCAAATCGGAAAACTTTTGCTATACACTGATACTTATTTAAAATCTGGAAATCCTTTAACAAGACACCATCATCTTTCCTAACACAAACAAGAGTCTGGCCTCATGATTGCAGACAGGTCTGTTTTTCTCCGAACTACTGTGACGTTTCTGAGCATAGTGTGAAGAGCCAGCTGGGGATCATAGGAAGACACCTGACTACTCTGGCGTAGCCCCTGACCAGCTTCTCCCTGCAGTGCTCTACTTGATTGACAGGTTTCTCCCTATACACACAGAATTGTTATACTATGGAGGTTACAAGTAGGAAAGCATATGTCCTCCTTAAAAAATTTTGTGGACCACCCATGATGAATAAAAACTAGTAGTAAGTGATTGGTTTCAAATGGATTTGTCTTCATCTGAACCTTTGGGGCACAGTTTTGTGTCACCCAGAGAATCTCCTGACACTACGGTGGTCCACGCCTTTTTTTTTTTCTGCCTTTATGCTACAGTAACTTTTAAATCCATGAGGTCCAGCTGTTGTAAGACTACAACTCCCAGCATGCACTGATAACCGTAGGACGTGGCTTTATATAATGCAAATAAAGTAAAACAGCTGCTCACAGGATCCCTGCAATAAAAGAAATGAAAAAGCCTTGGAAATAAACTTCGACCATTTTCCCGCCAAAATTTTATTGAAATTCCTCAGCACTTTCTTGTCGCAGAACCTAGTTTGCTTTCCGAAATACAAAAGGCACAAGAAAGATTTGAACCCTGTAACTGATGGTGATGATGGTTGGACACACAGGTGGAGACCACAGACCTTCACATGAGACGGGTTCATACATCCTCCAACACAGAACATGACAATGGTGGAAACGAAAAAGACACTGCTTTTGAAAGGCATTGAAAGGATGAAGGCGAAACCTGGTACATTCTCTAAACGGCAGACAACAAAAATCTGAATAAAAACAGCTGACAAAAATCTTAGTAATGTAAGAAATACAGTGAGACAATTTCGTTCCTCCGTCTCAAGCTTTTTTTTTTTTACGTGAAGGACTTTTATTTTGTGCTCATCACCTTAAAAGAAGTAGGAAAGAATGAGGTGTTTACAAAGTTAATGGCTTCTTTTTAAAGCATCATATCATTTAGTTGGTCGCTTTACGGACGATTTTTCACTTAAAGTCAACCTGTCACACACAAACACTAGCCGCCGCCATTTTGTGGGCTCAGCCTGTATGTTGACCTCATAAATCAAAACTGGCTTAGTTACCCATAGGAACCAATCAACGTTTAGGGCTTGTTCACACGATCCTTTTTTCGCTGCAGATTTTTCAGGTCCTGATTTGTGAAAACCGCAGTGCAAAACCTGTGGTGGTTTTCACTGCGGTTTTCAGTCCTTTTTCTACTGCGGATTCCACTGCGGGTTTCCAGCTGCATTTTCCTATTGGTGCAGGTGGAAACCCGCTGCGGAATCCGCAGAAAGAATTGACATGCTACTTCTTTTTTTCCGCTGAAAATCCGCGCTGATTTTCAAGCCAAAAAAAGGATAGTGGGCACAGCGGATTTCGTTTTCCATAGGGTAACATTGTACTGTACCCTGCATGGAAAACGTCTGCGGATCCGCAGCTGCAAATCCGCTGCGGATCTGCAGCGAAAACCGCATCGTGTGAACATAGCCTTACAGTCTAGGGCAGTATAAGAAATAAAAGTTGAGCTTTGATTGTTCTCTAAGGGTAAAACAGCCCATTTTTGAGGCATACTATGTCTACTCGAACAGTGTCACAAGTGACATTACAAACATCGATTAAGGCTAGTTCAGATGGAGAAGGTTTTTCATTTTTAAGGATTCAAGAACAGGTTCTTTAAGTGGAAACTACTTTAGGAAACGCTCAATTTATAGGTTATGTGCACACATCTTTTTCAGGTGAGTACACTCCGTAGTCCGCCTGAAAAAGCGATAAAGAAACTCTAAAAAGAATGAAGATATGTTCTACAAAGTAAAAACTACTTCCTTTTCTCACATTCAGTCATGAGCTTCTGTAAACCGCTTCAGGTCTCCAAAGCCGCAAAGAATTAAAAAACACACGATCGATCCATTCTTAAGGTCAAGTTCACATATTCAGTGTTCAATTAATATTTTACATCAGTATGGAGTAAGTAAAAAATGCAGAAGTGCTGACGTGTTTCTATTAGGCCGGGGTCACACTTGCAAGTGCACGAGTTTCTCGCATCAATACCCGGCACTGCCTCCGGCACTCGAGACCGGAGTATTTCTATGCAGCTGAACGCTCCGGTCCTGAGTGCCAGCGGAAGTGCCGGGTATTGATGCGAGAAACTAGTGAGAGTTTCTCGCACTGCACTTGCAAGTGTGACCCCGGCCTAATACTTTTCCTTTGATTATTCCTCTCCTGATTTTGTCTAAGGCTGGAGTCACACTTGGCGTAAGACAATACGCCACGTATTATACGTCCGTACTACGGCCGTAATACGGAGAAATGTTCCCAAAATATTGATCCGTAGTCAGGGTGAGTCAGCGTATTTTGCGCATGGCATCCTCCGTATGTAATCCGTATGGCATCCGTACTGCGAGATTTTCGCGCAGGCTTGCAAAACCGACATCTAATGGATTTATGTGCTCAAATGTTCGGGAAAACATATATACAGTATATATATATATATATATATATATATATATATATATATGTCATTGAGACACATATATATATATTCTGTATTTAGATTTCATTCAGCGCGATATCTGTGAACAGCCGGTAATTCAATTGCCGGCTTTTCATTTCTCCTGCACAAACCCGACAGGATATGAGACATGGTTTACATACAGTAAACCATCTCATATCCCCTTTTTTTTTTTGCATATTCCACACTACTAATTTTTTCCGCCATTTAACCCTTTATTTCAGCAGCTACAGCGCTGAAATTTTGCACATACACACTACTAACATTAGTAGTGTGGAATATGCAAAAAAAAGGGGATATGAGATGGTTTACTGTATGAAAACCATGTCTCATATCCTGTCGGGTTTGGGAAGGAGAAATGAAAAGCCGGCAATTGAATTACCGACTTTTCACTAACACCGCTGCGTATTTCTCGCAAGTCACACTGCTGGTCCGTGTGGAATCCGTATTTTTCTCGCCCCCATAGACTTTCATTGGCGATTTTTTTGCGCAATACGCTGACAAACGCAGCATGCTGCGATTTTGTACGGCCGTAGAAAGCCGTATAATACTGAACCGTAATATACGGCTAATAGGAGCAGCCCCATTGAGAAGCATTGTGCCGTATGTAATGCGAGTTTTACGTACGTAGTTTTTGCGCTCTTACGTACGTAAAACACGCATGTGTGACCCCGGCCTAACACATACTGAGGTAAAATACTGACCAAATACTGAATGTGTGAGAGAGGCCTTAGGGCTCATACTCACTTGCGAGCAATTCGGATGAGTCTCGCACGGCAATACCTGGCACTGCACCCGGCACTCAGGAGAAGAGCATGCAGCTGCATGTATTGCTATGCGGCCGCACGCTCCGATCTGAGTGCCGGGTATTGCCGTGCGAGACTCATCCGAGTTGCTATTTTATACATACATGTAAAGAAAAAAAAAAGGCAAATACACCAAAAAATACTTTTTAAGTATCTTCTTCTTGGGCATATACACCTGCGTTTAAAAGGCGTCATGTGCACATAACATTAGCGAGTATTTATTTTTCTGAAGTGATTTTTTTAAACATTTTGAATCATTTTATTTTTTTTTTTACCCTGAATCATTTTTGCTACCTTTTGACATGAAGTGTCAAATTTTGAGTGAATTCCAGTAGGAATTTGTCTGAAAGAAGTGACGTGTACTTTTTTTTTTTACTACTAGGTGTTTTGGAAATCTGAAGAGGAAAAAAATTGTTAAAAAAACTGAACATGAAAGTGGATTAAAATTACAATAATTAGTATGAGTCTTTTAAGCATTTTTGGGACAGTTTTCAAAGCGGATCCACTAAAAAAAAAAAAATCTTCAAACCTCACCCAAAATAGAGCAATTTCTAAAGTAGTTTCTGCTTGAAAAACATACTATAGAACACAGAAAAAAAAGCTCTTAGTCTGAACATAGCCTAAGAAGTCCTTGTCTGAAAAAAGAACAGGGCCTTTGCTGCCAAAAGCAACCAAACCAGAATCCATTCTTCATTTTTGCATATAAATGAAAGCTGATTGGTTTCGAGGTCACTTATTCTATTAAACAGCTGTATTACTTGACTTTAAGAAAACTATTTTGGACCCCAAAATGTCTGACCCCAGTATGGTGTGTACATGATTAGTGCACTTAAATGAAATTAAGAGGACCATAGACATAATGATGATTCAGCTGATCAGACCAAGGAACATAAGGGATAATCTCTGATGACTAAATTAGCAATAAAATCGGTCAGAAGAATGTCAGACATAATAACAGAAAGAAATTATTGCTCTTTAAATGGCTTGTAAAGGCTTAGGAAAACATGGCAGCTTTAGGCTATATTCACACATTGTGTTTTTGCTGCTTCTTTGCTGAAAATTTTACAGTAACAGGAAAAGCCATGACATTTCAAAAATCTCATGCACACACATTGTTTTCTTTTCCTAAATGAATTGGAAACCTGCTGCATTTTTGAAAACCGCAGCATGTCACTTTTTTCAGCTGAGTCACAATCTGTAAACAAGTGTGGCACCGTTTTCAGTAGAATGCAGTCTTGTTTTGCTATCCTTGGACAGCACATTTTAGGATGTGTTCACAAAGATTTTTTTTTTTTCCTGGAGCAGAAACGCTCCAAAAACCATGAGGAGACGAACCAAGGAAAACCAAGTCGGCAACTGGTGAGTATAATACAAGTGGCAAAAAACTTTGATTAGTGGCACCACTGAAGAGCTGGAATAAAATAAAATGCTGTAGTGGTGCTTTATGGGGTGAAAAAAAATTAGCTTGTGTTGCCATTTACCAAGAGCTGTAAAGTTTTCATATTTGGGGTAATGGAGCTGTGTGAGCGCTTGTTTTCTGTGCCCTGAGCCAACATTTTTATTGACACTATTTTGGGGTTATGTATGAGGTTTTGATCACCCTTTTGAGCACTCAAAAAACTCATATGAACAGTGGATTTTCTATAGAAATGAATAGGAAGAGGCTTACAAACTTTTTTTACAGTGGATTTTGGAGCAGATCCACTCAAAAAACTACGTTTGAACATAGCTCTATAGGATTGGGGGGTCTCAGGAGATGGTGGTGGATTGATTAGCCATATTAATTCCATCACATAATAGCAATAATATTAGCTGAAAGTTCGGCAATAAAGGACAAGAGAAATTGGGTTCTTGACTCAGGAATAGCATCTTGTATCAAACAAAGAAAATTGTAGGAGTTGCCAGACTAAGAAAAACATAGTTGCTTTCTTCCAAAAACAGCACCCCACGTTTACACAGACTATGTGTGGTATTGCAGCTCAGACCAGTTCACTTAAAAGGAGATGAACAGCACAGGTATAGAGTGAATAAAGCAGCCATGTTTTTCTAATTCTGGATACCTACCCTCTTTACAGATATACATACCATGTGATAATAGCGTTCTTAAGCCTGGAAAACACCGCAAGCTGATTGTGGTGAGTTTACTCAATATAGGACGCCCCATCATATCAGCTATAGGAAATGATTAAGGATAATTATCATACCCCTGCTGTCCGAGAGGGTCCAGCGCAATTTATTACAACAAAAGATTAATATAGGAATGTTGATTGGAGTTTGGGGGAGAGGTAATCTTTATGTCTATGGCCGTCTGTAGAGTAAACATCAATTTAGGAAATTTTAGATTGCGTCCTTGATCTATTAATACTGCAACAGTCTATTTGTTTTTTGTTCTCTACAAAAGTCATTTGCAAATATAGTAGTTGTGTTGCGATATGAGGTCTACGTGTTCTCTGTTATGGAATGTTTACATTAGCGTTAAGGATATTTCATGGCGACGATTGTTCCGTTCCTGGTACTCTGCTGAATTATAACACATAGCACAGAGACATCAAACTAAGACACGCTAGTCATTATATGTATTTCTTCTTTAAATACCAGTAGGCAAAATATCCCATCCCCCCTAGTGATCCCATAAGGAAAGATGCCCCGAAGAAAGATGGCGGTTTCCGTTTGACAAGGCGGAATGCGTTGGGTAAAACGGCTGAGAGGAGAGTGGTGTGGATGTCTCCTAGTACTCTCCGGAATGCATAGCGCTTCTGTATTCTCTCAAAGTAGGACTGTAAGTTTGGTCTGCTCCCATCTTCCCAGTGTTTTTTGGAAAGTCCTAGGAACTTGAGTCGATGTAACGTGGCTCCCAGAAGGATGTCGGCTAAGGTGAACGTGTTCCCACAAAGCCACAGCTCACATTTGCGGCCTAAGTAAGAAAGAAAATCATTATTTGTGTTATGACTATGAGTTACAGATGTTTTCTTCTCCATTCACATTGACAGGTAAATTCTCAATTTTGCCAGTTCCTATTCACGGTGAACTGCGATGCAGAATCTCGGATGATGACACACAGTTAACCTATTAATTGATTCTCAGATTCAAATAGCAACCAGCAGAATTTCTACTTTGGATGTAAAAGGAGAATACATTTCTTAGCATCAGTATAGTATAAGTATTAGGCCGGGGTCACACTTGCAAGTGCAATGCGAGAAACTCGTGTGAGTCTCTCGCATCAAGTCCCGGCACTGCAGCCGGCACTCGGGACCAGAGCGTGCGGCTGCATAGAAATACATGCAGCTGAACACTACAGTCCCATGTGCCGGCGGCAGTTCCGGTTATTGATGTGAGAGGCTGGTGCGAGTTTCTCGCATTGCACTCGCAAGTGTGACCCCGGTCTTATAAATTGCAGTATATCTGGCATACACATTAGGTAACAGTCGAAATTTTTTGTTTGTGCGGCAGACAGAACTCTCCCGATTTCCTTATACACATGACTGTTCAGCCATGCTTTTTCAAAGGGTAGAAAGGTGAAAGCGCCCTTATCTATCATGAAAACATATAGATTGGCCATTGAAACTCCAACGGCATGATCCTTCTCTCCTGAAACCACATCTGTCTGGAGGCCCTAAAACATGTGCTGGCTGAGCAGTGCCGCCACCGATATTGATGGGTTCAGATGAATTTCACCTAACAGGTATGAGGGCATTTAAAAGTTTTTAAGAAAAGTTTGCTTAAAGAAGCACTCACATCAAAGTTTTTATCCTTCTATATTATTTCAAAACACTCTTTTTCGGTGATTATTTTGTATTTCCGTTCATACTGCACCCACACACACAAATGAAACACCATTTTGAAAGGTAAACTTGCCCCCTTCAGCAAGAAAATAGCCAAACAAACCACACATCCACAATGTGATCACAAAATACACTTTAAACATTAATTTTCAGAATACTGCAGTAAGGAAAAATGACCTGCAGGTGGCACCACACTACCCGAAAGCACAATACCACAAAGCTGAAACAAATCCTAACATTTGCCTTGGGGGCTTTCCAGCTTGCCGAACTCCTTGCCCAGCCGATTTCAGGCAGGTACATATAAAATATTTTCTACATATGTGGAAGTAGAATAAAAGTAAAACTTTACCTATTTAAGACTTCAGCTTTAAAACTGAAGATATAAATGAATGCAGCCTAAAAGGGACCAGACAGGTTCTGAACCATCAGATTTTCCATATGATTGGACAGTCATTGAAAAGTCTATCTTCCTTCTAAGGCCGGGGACACACACAACGTATAAAAATACGGTCTGTTTTACACGGACGAGAATCGCCCAAATGTTTCCAAAACAGTGATCCGTGTGTAGTGCGAGGATGCGATCTCCTCGCATCAAATTATCCGTGTGACATCCGTATGGCATCCGTATGGCGAGATTTTCTCGCAGGCTTGCAAAACCGACATCTAATGGATTTATGTGCTCAAATGTTCGTTAAAACATATATACAGTATATATATATATATATATATATATATATGTCAGTGAGACACATATATATATATATATATATATATATATATGTGTCTCACTGACATATATATATATATATATATATATATATATATATATATATATATATATATATATATTTATATTTATTTTTAATTCAGCGCTAGATATCAGAGAAGCCGGTAATTCAATTGCCGGCTTTTTCTTTCTCCTTCGCAAACCCGACATGATATGAGACATGGTTTACATACAGTAAACCATCTCATATCCCTTTTGTTTTTGCATATTCCACACTACTAATGTTAGTAGTGTGTATGTGCAAAATTTGGGCGCTGTAGCTTGTAAAATATAGGGTTAAATCGCGGAAAAAATTGGCGTGGGCTCCCATGCAATTTTCTCCGCCACAGTGGTAAAGCCAGTGACTGAGGGCAGATATTAATAGCCTAGAGAGGGTCCATGGTTATTGGCCCCCCTGGCTAAAAACATCTGCCCCCAGCCACCCCAGAAAAGGCACATCTGGAAGATGCGCCTATTCTGGCACTTGGCCACTCTCTTCCCAGTATTACCAGTATAATAAAATATTAAAACACCCTGTGTCTTTATTTCATTAAAATACTTTAAAATAATGTGTGTGTGTTTTATTAACCATTTCGTACTATTGGATTAATAATGGATAGGTGTCATAATTGACGCCTCTCCATTATTAATCTGGCTTAATGTCACCTTACAATAGCAAGGTGACATTAACCCTTCATTACCCCATATCCCACCGCTACACGGGAGTGGGAAGAGAGTGGCCAAGTGCCAGAATAGGCGCATCTTCCAGATGTGCCTTTTCTGGGGTGGCTGGGGGCAGATGTTTTTAGCCAGGGGGGGCCAATAACCATGGACCCTCTCTAGGCTATTAATATCTGCCCTCAGTCACTGGCTTTACCACTCTGGTGGAGAAAATTGCGTGGGAGCCCACGCCAATTTTTTCCGCGATTTAACCCTTTATTTTACAAGCTACAGCGCCCAAATTTTGCACATACACACTAATAACATTAGCAGTGTGGAATATGCAAAAAAAAAAGGGATATGAGATGGTTTACTGTATGTAAACCATGTCTCATATCCTGTCGGGTTTGTGAAGGAGAAATGAAAAGCCGGCAATTGAATTACCGGCTTTTCTATAGAACACCGCTGCGTATTTCTCGCAAGTCACACTGCTGGTCAATGTGGAATCCGTTTTTTTCTCGCACCCATAGACTTGCATTGGCGAGTCTCGGCCGAGATACGCTGACAATCGCAGCATGCTGCGATTTTACTCGGATCCTGAATACGGCCGAGAAAATATCGGATGATGGGAGCTGCACCATAGATTAACATTGGGCCGAGCGCTATGTGATTTTTTATCGTATAGCACTCGTCCGTATTACGGTCTAGTGTGACTCTGGCCTAAGGTTGCAGCTTAATGGTGACCTGGAGTCACCTCTGGTTCCAAGTAAAAACTGCAGTGTTGACTTAACTCAGACCATACATTGTTTCCCGATTGGGAGAGATTGGTGGAAACAACCCTGAAAAAATTGAAAAAAAAAAATCCAACCGTTGGGGGAAAAAGTAAAATAATCTGCAGATATTCCTTTTTTTTTTTTTTTTTTTAAAGGGATATTCCCAATTATTATTCCATGGTGTAAATACGCTCAGTTATGGGGTCAATTCTCCTTCATCATTTTTACTGTCAAAGTGGCACTGCTGTACAGGGAGCTGCTCCATTGACATACATAGGGCTGTGATGCACTTCCCTACACTGGAAGATGGCAGTGCTGCTGTAGAGGGGAAAAAAATGCTGCTGCCCCTGTTCCTTTGCAAGGTCCTGACAATCAGACCCCTTCTGATCAGTAAGTAAAATACCATTATGTTTAATGTTGGGGGATCTCTTTTAGTAGGCTGGAGTCACACACGACGTATAAAAAATCAGTCCGTTTTACACGGATGAGAATTGCAGAAATGTTCCTTGAACAGTGATCCATATGTCATCCATGTGCAGTGTGAGGATGTGATTTTCTCGCATGTAAGCATCCATGTGACATCTGTATGACAACCGTATGGCGAGATTTTCTCGCCGGCTTGCCAAATGGACATATGATGGATCCATAGGCTCAAATATTCGTGAAAACATATATACAGTATGTTAGTGACACACATACCTCTCTGTGTTCATCATCTCATTAAATACATTTACATTTGACCAGCTTGATTTTCCTGAAATTGCCTGCGCCTAGTTTTAATATATTGTAATCATCATATTATATGGCACCGTGTACTTAATATCCCTCATTTTGCCTTTCTACCCAGTTAATTCTTCTCTTTTCCATTAGGTCTGTGACATCACGTTATTAAAAACAAACTAACTGAATCCTTCTAAGCTCCACTTAGAAGCAGGAAGTCTCTTTTCCCTGCATGAGTCATCATTAGAACTACAGTTCTACATCACTTCAACATATGTCCAACTGTACCGAGGGCACTTCATCAAAATGAAACAACATGTCCCATATCAACTAATGTATAGGACAAGGAAGAGATCCCAATCATGATAATAAAAATAAAAATTATTTTTTAGTAATTATGCCATAAAGACAATACACAACAATAATAAAAAAGCAAAATGCCGTCTAGGGGACGCCAGAATACATCTTGATAAAGTAATCAACACAAAGAGGGTTAAAACCAAATGTAACCAATTCCTATGTATTGTAGCAACCAATTTCATGATATATAGTGTTCCAAAGGGGTCTTCATATATATGACTATATGCAAATATTAACACCATATATCATCAAATTGGTTGCTACAATACATAGGAATTGGTTACATTTGGTTTTGACCCGCTTTGTGTTTTTATCAAGATGTATTCTGGCGTCCCCTAGACGGCATTTTGCTTTTTTATTATTGTTGTGTATTGTCTTTATGGCATAATTAATAAAAATTAATTTTTTGTTTTATTATCATGATTGGGATCTCTTCCTTGTCCTATACATTAGTTGATATGGGACATGTTGTTTCAGTTCTACATCACTGCAAAGTCCCTGGCAGCCCAGCTCCATCCCCTCTTCAACTGCTGACCCATCTGCTCTGCTTTTTCCCACTCCCAGGGACTTTGCAGTGAGTCAGAATTGTAGTTCTAATGATGACTCATGCAAGGAAAATATACTTCCTGTTTCTACATAGAGCTTAGAAGGATTCTGCTAGTTTTTAATCACGTGATGGTTTGGCAGGCACCCTGACCAGAACTTTTCTGGGTGTGCCTGCCGCAGTAATCCTGGATACTGCCAATCTGAGCAGCAGCCTGCACTTCCGGTTCAGGCCGCACTTATGGTATAGGCCACGACCTGCTTACTCTCGTGACTGCAGGCCGGCTGATTGAATTTCTGCAGGTCTGAGCGCATCAGGCAAGAGAAGCCTGGCTGCGTCCACCTCCCACAGGATCCCTGGGGGGCTCTAGTGCAGCGCCCCAGAGTCCTGGTCGTTGCAGTACTGTGGCTCCGCCACTATGGGGAGCTACGGTGCGTCTGATGGCACTGAAGGAGCTCATTGGATCAGGTATCACAGACACCAATATGTTTCACAGCTGGGCCTCCGGGGGGAGCTAAGGGTGCTATTCATTAGGCCACTCCCCACCATAGTGGGTAAACTGGGGGTCAGGCAGGAAGTTAGATCAGAAAGCTGACTGGATTGGACGAAGCAACACCTGGTGGCAGAGGGTGTTGTGGAGGAAGAGACAGTAGGGTCTCTGTCAGGGGTGGGATCCTGACAGAGGCTTGGCATTGGAAAGAACGTAACGGGTCCGCGCCAGCTCCGGGAAGCGGCGGGGCCCAAGAAAGGACTAGAAGCGAGATAGATTGTGCTGAGTGAGAAACGAGATCAAGCGATAGGAGAATACCAGTAGGGGTTGTGCTGTAAGACCGGAGCAACACCCTACTGAGGCACACTACCGGTGGCCGGAACGCCGAGGGAGTATCATAACATTCAGCTTCAAGCAATACTCTAAACAGCGGCAGGACAGTCAGTCTTAGGCGGGCTGTCTCACACAAATCACCTATGAAGTCTTGGGGGGCACCTTGTGGAGAGGGGCGACTCTAGGGTCCCGGAAGAGCTCCGAGCCTACCCGTCAAACGGGTGCCGTCCCAACCAGAACAACAGGGAGGGACGGAGGATTAGAAGAACATCATTTAATCGAGTTGTGAGGGAACTTAAGAAACAGACACAACGGTTGTGGGGACTTTCCGTAAGCACAGCAGGGAAGGACCGCAACACATAGCGCTAGAAGGAAGGCACCGATTTCCACCTGTGAAGTGAGCTCTGGAGGTGCCATCGGACCGGCCGGATTTGCGCAGCCTGGTGAACCGTATTCCGGACTGAGGACCCAGAGATCTTCAGTAAAGAGGTAAAGAGACTGCAACCTGGTGTCCTCGTTATTTACTGCACCGCACCATCACCACTAATATCATCCACACCTGTTATAGAACTGTGCGCCCCACGGCAGGGTCACGGACCGGGGCCTAGCCGCCGTGACAACCCCAGAGCAGAGACTCCGAGGCCCGGTACCGGGTACCCCTCGGCCCTGCGGCGGTGGGGGCGCTACAACTTGCATCTGCATTTTCAGCGTGAGGTAACTCTGGTGGCCTTGATCTTCTTGCCCGCCTTCTGGACCCCCTAGGCATTTCCTGATCTCGCTCACCTCCCGGCAAGCCTGTTAACTGAGCCTCCAGCCAACCCTCGCCTCTTGACCTCGCCACCTTCCACAGCTGCCATCATGTAATACACTTGTGGTTGGATGAAAGGAACTTTTCTATGGGATTGTCAGCCCTCAAATGGCCACTTTCCTGCATTTTTCAATATATAACCCTAATTCTCCACCACATTACTCGCCCCTAAATACATTTCCCCAATCGCTCCATGATATTATTTAAATTCAAATCCTCCCAGCCAATCCCCATATTGGGGGCTTCCCTCTAGCTACGCTCGCATCCTGCTGCCTCCTATATCTGGAGCAGTGCATATGCTTCGGACCTCTGGAAGGGTGCTGTAGAACACCAGGCGAGTGCCATTTTGAACCGTATTGGTGTCAACATGACGCTGTTAAAGTTTGATTCTGTGCTACAGCAGGAGCCATAGACTCCCTACCCCACTACTTTCCGATCTTTAGGCCGCAAGACTACACCTACAAGATGTCACCATCCAAGCATTGTCAGTGAAATGATATCACCACCCTCTTTTTCTACAGAGGAGAAGAGGACTCTGTGGCTCAAATTAGGTGAGGGTGGGTGGCACAAAGGTGGCATTAATTCTTATGAAGGAGGCATCCACTGCTTCTTAAGGGGCACTAAAGGGTCATGAATAATTCCTAAATGGCCACTTTAAAGGAGGAATAATTATTTGTTTTAAGGGGCATTAATCATTACTAGGTTGGGGGAGGTGCAATACTTGCCTTGCCTTGGGCACTGGCAACCCACTGCATTGCATAAATATGTGTCCTGCATAGCCTGCAGTGTGCGGCATGACAGATTGTACAAATGGGAATGTACATTAATTATACAGGAAGATGAGCATGTGAGATAAAAAAAGAACAGAGTAACAGATATGACCGGCAAGGTCAAAATCTGAGAGGTGAAATACTGTACGCCATTGTGCTTACTTGTCTAGATGTAATGTGGTAAAAGTACCAGAAGAGGGAGCCAGAAAGTACGAAGTACAGTAATAAAACTACATAGCACATTATAATCTAGCAGCCCATGGAGGTGGATCTCAGGTTTAATTTCAAATAGATGGGTTTTATGATACAATTTTGGCCATAAAGTTTTTACAAGTGAAAACAATTGAAATGTATGTGCATGGCTGAAAATCACATTGCAAAGTGGTAATAGTTTTTATAATACCACATGAGGGTACCCTTCAGATTAGAACAATTTTTCACTAGTTAGTTGTCTTTAAATGGAATCTGTCAGTAGGATCAACCCTCCTTAGCCGTCTATATGGACATGCAGGTCTCAGGAAGCTGAATTAAATGACACTTCGTTATGTGCAATACGATGTCTTATTCAAGAGAAATCCATGTTTTTCTTATATGTAAATGAGCTGTTCAGGGCTATGGGCTGGACACTGATCTTCTTGTGAATCTATCTCAAAAAATTATTATTAATGAAAGTAGGAGATACCAGTGTGAGACAAGTAGCTAACGCAGAACACTAGAACTGAACTGTGTCCTTACAAACACGTTAGCAGCTGCACTCTCACAGCTCTGCTGTATTGCAACAATATTAAAACACTAGCCGCCTGTGAGAAGGAAGCTGAAGCTGAGAGGAGCCTAACCACACACAGCTCTGCAGTGAGATCAGGAGAACAGAAAGCCGCCATTACATGTCTCGCACTGGTAACTCCTCCTTTTATTTAAAACAAGCTCTAGAGGCAGATTTTCGTTCAGACCTGTGTCCTGCCCATGGAGCCTAAGGCTTCTTTCACACTTGCGTCGGTACGGGTCCGTCGGTACGGGTCTGTCGCTAAGCGTCGGCGCAACGTATCGACGCACGTTGTGAAAATTTGGCACAACGTGGGCAGCGGATGCAGTTTTTCAACACATCCGGTGCCCATTCTAAAGTCCGGGGAGGAGGGGGCGGAGTTCCGGCCGCGCATGCGCGGTAGGAAATGGCAGATCCGACGTACGAAAAAACGTTATATTGAATGTTTTTTCATGCCGACGGTCCGCCAAAACACGACGGATCCAGTGCACGACGGACGCGACGGATGGTCATCCGTCACAATTCGTCGCTAATACAAGTCTATGGGAAAATGCAGGATCCTGCAAATTTTTTTTCAGGATCCTGCATTCTCAAAAAACGACGGATTGTAACGGAAGCTGAAAAACGCAAGTGTGAAAGTAGCCTAAGGCTACTTTCACACTTGTGTCGGTACGGGTCCATCGCTATGCGTCGGGACGACGTTCCGACGCACGTTGTGAAATTTCTGCACGACGTGGGCAGCGGATGCAGTTTTTCAATGCATCCGCTGCCCATTCTGAAGTCCGGGGAGGAGGGGGCAGAGTTTCAGCCGCGCATACGTGGTAGGAAATGGCGGATCTGACGTATGAAAAAACGTTACATTGAACGTTTTTTTGTGATGGGCCGCCAAAACACGACGGATCCATCACACGACGGACGCGACGTGTGGCCATCCGTCGCGATCCGTCGCTAATACAAGTCTATGAGCAAAAAACGCATCCTGCGGGCACATATGCAGGATCCGTTTTTTGCCCAAAACGACGGATTGCGACGGATTGCAAAAAACGCAAGTGTGAAAGTAGCTTAACAGCTCATTTACAAATAAGAAAAATGTGGATTTCTCTGGAATAAAACACCGGATCATACCTATCAAGATATCAATTTATTCAACTTTATATGACCTGCATGCCTATACAAACAGCTTAGGAGGGATAATCCTACTGACAGATTCCCATTAAATAGGTAATAGCTAATAGGTGCAGGCACATCCACAAACAGCTCACAAAAAGTCTACTTTACACTGTCTATAACCCAGTCCAACAAGCAATCTTTCTCATCCACATATAACCTAAACACAATGTGTCCACTACCCTGTTTAAATGTATATAAACTTTTGAAATCACTTTTTTTAAAATTCATATAATGAAATCACTTTTTAATAGAATAATTTTCTGTATAGAAATACTAAACAGAACAACACTATATGGACAATACATTTGGAAACATCTTAATTAGTGATGAGCGAATATACTCGTTACTCGAGATTTCCCGAGCACGCTCGGGGGTCCTCCGAGTATTTTTTAGTGCTCGGAGATTTAGTTTTCATCGCCGCAGCTGAATGATTTACATCTGTTAGCCAGCATAAGTACATGTGGGGATTCCCTAGGGACCAGGCAACCCCCACATGTACTTACGCTGGCTAACAGATGTAAATCATTCAGCTGCGGCAAGAAAAACGAAATCTCCGAGCACTAAAAAATACTCGGAGGACCCCCGAGCATACTCAAGAAATCTCGAGTAACAAGTATATTCGCTCATCACTAATCTTAATCATTGAATTCAGGTTTGTCATTCAGTCCCATTGACATAGGTGTATAACACCCATCGCCATGCCATCTTCCTTTATTAACATTGGCTTGTTCTAAAGAGCTCAGTGATACCAGCGACGGCCTGTAATGGGACATCACTGATGTAACAAGTATGTTCATGACATCTTCCCTCCTAAATATTCCACCATCAGCTGTGAGTGATATTATTGTAACCTGAAAGGAACCACAGCAACTCAAGCATGAAGTGGAGACCACCTAAAGTTACAGAGAGGAGTCATTAAGTGCTGGGGAGCTAAAGGCTTAGAAGTCATCAATGCCTTGCTGATTCTATAACTGCAGAGTGCAAACTCTCCTGACATTAACATTAACAGTGCATCGGGAGCCTTATGACTTCGGTTTTCATCACCCAAGAGCCTTATGTCACGAAGCACAAAGCCAAGTGTTGGATGGAGTGGTGTAAAGCTGCCACCACTGGACTCTGGAGCAGTGGAAACATGTTCTGTGGATTGATGATCACACTTCTCCATCTGGCATCTAATGGATGAGTCTGGGTTGGTGAATGCCAGGAGAGCGTTACCTGCCTGACTGCATGGTGCCAACTGTAAGGTTTGGTGGAGGAGGGATAATGCTATGGGGCCATTTTTCAAGAGTCGGCCACAGCCCCTCAGTTCCAATTAAGGTACATTTGAAAGGGTTATTCTCAAGTTGTCTTTTGAGAACTGAAGTGCTCTGCAGTTTCCTCGCTTCTTGATTTCTATCAGAGTGGGTGATCCTCCTTAAATGGCTTCTGGTGAGTAGCAGAGCTGTAGTATTAGCATACCTCCCAACCGTCCCGGATCCCGCGGGACTGTCCTGATTTTGACAGTCACCCCCGTGATCCCGGACGGGACATTAGTTGTCCCGCACTACACAAGGTCTGTTGCTGTTTTTTTTTTTTTTTTTAATAAAAGTTGGGTCACCTCCCGCCCGCCCCCCTCATATGAGGGGGGGGAATATGAGCCATGCATACAGGAGGGGGAAATATGAGCCATGCATACAGGAGGGGGGGGAATATGAGCCATGCATACAGGGGGGGAATATGAGCCATGCATACAGGAGGGGGGGGGGGAATATGAGCCATGCATGCAGGAGGGGGAAATATGAGCCATGCATACAGGAGGGGGGGGGGGGAAATATGAGCCATGCATACACGGGGGGAATATGAGCCATGCATACAGGAGGGGGGGGGATATGAGCCATGCATACAGGAGGGGGGGGAATATGAGCCATGCATACAGGGGGGGAATATGAGCCATGCATACAGGAGGGGGGGGGGATATGAGCCATGCATACAGGAGGGGGAAATATGAGCCATGCATACAGGAGGGGGGGGAATATGAGCCATGCATACAGGAGGGGGAAATATGAGCCATGCATACAGGAGGGGGGGGGGAATATGAGCCATGCATACAGGAGGGGGAAATATGAGCCATGCATACAGGAGGGGGGGGGGAAATATGAGCCATGCATACAGGAGAGGGGTCAGTATACAGTATTAAGCATCATGTGGGATCATTTTACAGTATGGAGAACTGTGTGGCCATTATACAGTATGGAGCATCATGTGCAGTCATTATACAGTATGCAGCATCATGTGCGGTCATTATACAGTATGGAGCATCATGTGCAGCCATTATACAGTATGGAGCATCATGTGTGGTCATTATACAGTATGGAGCATCATGTGCGGTCATTATACAGTATGGAGCATCATGTGCGGTCATTATACAGTATGGAGCATCATGTGCAGTCATTATACAGTATGGAGCATCATGTGCAGTCATTATACAGTATGGAGCATCATGTGTGGTCATCATACAGTATGGAGCATCATGTGTGGCCATTATACAGTATGGAGCATCATGTGGGGTAATTATACAGTATGGAGCATCAAGTGTGGTCATCATACAGTACGGAGCATCATGTGTGGCCATTATACAGTATTGAGCATCATGTGTGGCCATTATACGGTATGGAGCACTGTGTGGCCATATTTTTTGTTTATAATTATTGTATATGAAACAGTGTGATCAGCAGTGCTAAATGGGTGTGGTTGGGACGTGGATATGGGTGTGACTAATTATGAATGGGTGTGGTCAAAGGCGTGGCCTAAAATTTGCCGCGGCGCGCCTCGCACGCCGCAAAATTGGCCCTCTTTCCCATCTTCAAAAGTTGGGAGGTATGGTATTAGTAGATGCATAGTATAAAGCTCAGCACAAGTTCTGCTATAACATATTCAGCCATCAGAGGAGTTATCAATATATTTACACATAGAAATAACACGGCATTTAAACAAACGCATAGCATCGGACAGATAGAGCCAAGAACTGTGATTAGGAGAACTGTTCTGGGAAAAGCCAATGCTGCAGGCTGGTGATTTTGCAAGATTTTTAACAGCAGCCTGTCAGGAGCTGAGAGTGATGGGTAGGAGGTGATCAGCTAACCGGTGTATAGAAATCAATGGGCTGGAAAGAGGTGGCTGGGAGATTAGGATTTAAACTGTAGGCCTCTATTCACACAGCATGCATTTTGTAGCACTGGGCAGCCCGCCTGTATGTGCGTTAGTAATAGGCTGCAGACAAGATGCTCTGCATTGCTTGTGTGAACAATGCCACATACAGACTATTATCGCTTATCTTTTTGTGCATTAATGCCAAACAGCCAATACTGGATTGAAAGTGGTTGTTTCATCGGTATTTTTTGCACCTATGTTGTTGCCATCATTAATCGGGTCCGATGCACCCTGCTGGAGATTAGGATTTAACCCATCTCCTGGAATTTATCTACTGTGTACTCTCAGCCAGGGTCAAGTCAGACACTAGTAGCTGAGCTCCATGGAAACTAGCTGCACACTATGAAAGATAAAAGCTCTCACTGCAGGAGGATAATAGCATTTAGAAAAAGCAAGTCAATTACAAACTTGTCATGCTGTCTAATTAAAGCAATTTAATAACTTGAGAACACCCTTTTAATTCTTCAGCATATAAAGACATTGTGGACAATTTTATTCATCTAACTTTGTGGGGACAGGTTAGAGAAGGGTTTCCTTCATTTCTCGCCCAATATCAGTGTCTAACAAATGTCAGACAAGTGTCTCAAATGCTCTTCTGGATGAATGGGAAAACTTCTCACAGACACACTGAATAAATCTTGTAGAAATCTGTCCCAGAAGAGTGGAAGGTATTTCCTGCAAAGGAGGGACCAATTCCTTATAAATAGCTATTGGATTTAGAATGAGATGTCATATAAGCTCCTGTTCCCAATACGTCTGTGTATTGCTACACACTACAAACCAACAGTAGTCTGATCCTGCAGTCATGGGTTACTTCAATCTGTCTGCCCCCTCTAACCTACAGACAGGGGGTACCCTATAACACAATATCACCTGAGGTCCCACGATCAAGTTATGGGTACTGGGATATGATGAAATTGGTGTGATGAAGTATAGGATTTACCATCTAATAAAGTCTGAGTGAGTGCTGAACTCTGGGTTCTGGAGTGTTTAATTAACAAAAAGTGTCCATGTCTTGGGACAATGCATTAATCATGAACCAAAGGCACTGAAGTTGGCAACATAGGCCATATAGCAGGGAACGACTGACATTTTTTGCACTCTCTTAAAGGGGCTTTGTTACAGAATAGAAATTTTACACTGTGCATGAATGATCCCTGGAGGATACCACTACAGATTAAAAGTTTGTTTAATTTTATATTTTTCCCATCTCTGTGCTACACCTTTGTTTTGATGCAGTCAGGAGGGGAAACCAATGTGAATGACTGGAGTTCAATGTGTACATTCACCTAAAGATCTGATTGCCCGTGGACACACATGCTCAGTCAGAATCCCAGCAGCCCGTTTTCTGCTTTGTGATACTATGTTCATTTGAATGCAGTCATTTGGGAAGGAGCAGAACGTCTGCACCGTCCTGGCAGTATAGAGCTATAAGTACCGGAGAAGATTTTTTTCTGCATGGGTAACAATATACTATATTGTCAGCTTCCAGAAGGGGAAGGAGACTGATTCTGTCCACAGCTTACACCAGCAGCACAGATTAATAGTAATAATAATAATAATAATTTTATTTATATAGCGCCAACATATTCCGCAGAGCTTTACAAATTATAGAGGGGATTTGTACAGACAATAGACATTACAGCATAACAATAATCACAGTTCAAAATAGATACCAGGAGGAATGAGGGCCCTGCTCGCAAGCTTACATCCTGTGAGGAAAAGGGGAGACACGAGAGGTGGATGGTAACAATTGCTTTAGTTATTTGGACCAGCCATAGTGTAAGGCTCGGGTGTTCATGTAAAGCTGCATGAACCAGTTAACTGCCTAAGTATGTAGCAGTACAGACACAGAGGGCTATTAACTGCAATAAGTGTATGAGAACATGATACGAGGAAGCTGATTATGGTTTAAGTTGTTTTTTTTTTCTTTTTTGAATGGGCCACACAGGGATAGTTAGGTTAATGTGTTGAGGCAGTAGATTACTAGCAGTACAATTAGGCTCATGGAACGAAGAATGTTGAAAAGTTATTTTTCTGCTAAAAACAAACAGCCATGAACAACATTTGACTTTTGTAATAAAAATGACTCATAGTATAACTCCTTTAAGAAGATACATCCCTGTGTATGATTGGCAAGCATTACCCAGCAATTATTACACATTCTGATATACAGAATATGGCTGGTCATAGTTTATCTCTTAAGTCATGTTTCAATAAAATGATCCCTTATGTGAATTACCACATATACTCAGGCTTTTGGGCTAGTGGCGGGATGGGAGAATGAGTGTTGCTTCCAATGAAATAACATTGTAGCAGAGTGGGGAGAATGGATCCTAATGAGACTCAGAAAAGGTCACATTAATTATTCATTTTATTTCTAAGCATTAATGTGGGGGAAGGTAAGAGCAAATCAGGTATAAAGGAGTAGTCTGGGATGTCTGCCTGCTAGATTACTGATATCATTTCTACTTAACCCATAGTCTTTTTTTCTACCATATCATATCACTCACAGAGCAGGTCCATCCAATTTCTAATGGGTCGTTCTACCCTAGTGCGGCCTGGCATCTGTGCAAATTTGTCTGGTTCTGGCCCCAAGCCTGGGTGTTATAATTACCATACTAGATCACATTATTATTTGACTTTTTGCTTAGGAATGCCATTTTATATTAACACGTTTGATCAATATGTAGTATATGTATGGTAACCTTTCTCCTTATTTAGTCATATGGTAAGGACACCTTTACTGTGAAAGAGGGCTTCCCAACACACACATTTCTGGCACATAGGCTAGAGATAGAGAGAATCAATTATGGTAAATTCTCACCCCTCTGATCTGGCGACCAGTCTGGCCCATCATTGCAAGTGGTCATCAGTTCTGTGCCCAACATCCTAGACCCGCATCCTAGGTGCCTCTTACTATAGGCCCTGCAATGTTATGATACCTGAGGGCCAAGCCCATCATGACATTGCTTGAGGCCTAATAACTAGGTCTCACATGATGATGTGTAGCATTCAGTTAGAGCTGACCAAGTTTGCAGTGTAATGTGCTTGACTTCTCGTTACTCCCACTGACCGTTCATTCACTTATAATGAACAGGAAATTAAGGCATTGATTTTTTTTTCCAGGTTGGGTTTGCTAATTAAAATGTTGGGTTTTTTTGTGCTCCTCAATACATTGATTTAAGCTGTGGGCATTTCCATGTTTTTACATACACTGCACACTAATGCAACAGATCTCAAAATTCAAAGATATATTTATTCACTAGAAGGGGTTGTCCGGTAAATACAAATAATCACTTATCCATAGGATAGGTTATAACTTTCTGATCAGTGGTGGTCAGGACGTTGCCACCTGCACTATTCAGCAGAACTGGGAATTTTTATCCCCATCACAGAAAGTGGGGATGCTCATGGGGCTACCAGAAACATCTGAGAGCAGCACTCAACAGTCCCATAGGGAATGAATAAAACTGCCCTATTCTGTTGATCAGTGCAGCTCCCAGTGCTCAAACCCGCATGATGAATGAGTGATCACAGGACAACCCCTGTAAGCTGAAATTAACAGACCATTGTTGTCTGAGGACCTTTAGTTTAACCCATCTTTTGCCATGACCATCTATTGTTTCTTCTGGTTTTGCATCAATTCATTGTCAAAAGGACATGTCCCAACACACTCTGACACTGTTCAATCAGTGCTAGTAATTTTAAGACCCCATACTCTTGGCTCGGCCAAGCGTTCCTGTGCGCTCGACTCTTCTCTGACTACTCTAGGAGCGGGAAGAACAAAATGATAAGGGATTGAAATCCAGAAAGACGTATGCTTTTCTTCCTCTACAACATCTGTTGTAGGAGAATAGGGAAGGGCACCATACATTAGACAGTTGGCTTGATGTCACAGGTTTGGCCAAGTTTAGTCTAATGTGTATGGGGGCCATTAAAGCCCAGTTACCATAGGTGGTATTTTCTTAGCAGCAAACTGAGCTATGAATACATAAGAAGGTCCAGACCTAATGGATGAGATTATCTCTTACAAAGAACAGTTGAATATTACCTTCATACTCAATCTTCCTTTTTTCCAGCTCAGCCTCCAGCTGGTCTAACACCATGGCTAGCTCAATTAGGATTTTCTTCAGGTTGTTTACATTGTCGTGTTCCAGGATTTTCGCCTTAGGAAATTAATAAGGATACCAGTATTAGATATGTAGAGTATTGGACTATGAGCACTGACCTTGCTATAATGGTGGGATAGATTGAATGCAACGTCTGGTTACACATCCGTGGACCTTATCCGTATCCTGTGGACACCTTCTATGTAATGTGTGTTGGTATCAATTATTATGTTTTTCTATAGACTGATCCATACAATTTACTATATCATTGGGATCATTGTGAGGAGGTTATCTAGAATTTCAGAGGAATTATGAGGGTTGGCATAAGACCCAAGAACTTCATATCACGGTAACCTAAAACAATGTCCCCAATCATCGATTCAGGAACTATATGCCCAATTCATTGTTCTTACCAGAGTGTCTTATTTCCTTCTACCCAATTAACTCATGACTGCTCAGCTGAGCAAGTATGTGTACTGAAGGTGGTTGGCAAGAGAAGCCCATCCAGAGTTTGGCAGACAGCTATCTAATGTATACAGACACCCTCGCAATCATATATGAGGCTCATTGCTGAGATATCTTAAGTTAGCTCTCAAGCTAGAAATGGTGTGTGGCCTTTGGCAAGGGAAGCATACTCCAGAGTTGAATTTCTTACAAAGGAAATAAAATTATGTTA
Source organism: Ranitomeya variabilis (assembly GCF_051348905.1). Taxonomy (NCBI): domain Eukaryota; kingdom Metazoa; phylum Chordata; class Amphibia; order Anura; family Dendrobatidae; genus Ranitomeya; species Ranitomeya variabilis. Next base: position 562,339,771 of record NC_135235.1, on the reverse strand, counting down.
CTACTCCATGTATGTTACCATGTCCAGCTTGGACATCTCACAACTATTATAGTGAAGTCCAGAGCTTAGTAATGTATGGATTTTTTAAATGCATTTATGTATTAGTTTATTAGACACAGCCAGACTCTATGTATGATTTTTTGAGTTACAAATAAAGCATAGTGTTTAAGGGATAAAGGTTCTCCTACTGCAGAGCATCAAGACAGCGTAAGGAGACTTATAAGCCATGCAATCCTCCTCTGGAAATATACATATGGAAATACCTCTTTGGAGAGGACAGGAGCTTTAGTGCCACTTATTAGAAGTAGCAATTCAAAAATTTAACATCAGCTCTTTAAAGGCCCTTTGAAAGGTTGATATTGACATTTAGGATTGGTACTTCCAATAGGAAAAGGTGGTATTAGAGTTGCAAACGTCTTCTTCTCTGAAGAGGTTATTTGCATGGATAAAACATATAAATAAATACTATAGGGACACACTGCATTATATGGTGCCTATGTGGCGCCCCTGAGGTCCGGTCACCAGAGGTACTGCACCTCATCCAGAGGTGTGGGACTCCGCTCTCTGGTAAGGATGGGCACTAACCAGGACCCACACACTTGCATTCAACATCACATCACCTTAGCCTGGCAAGTTGGGCAGACCCTAGAGAATGGGGCGGGATCTCACTCAGGCAAGAAGGGTGGTGACAGTTGGAGGGGAGTGTGTAGTCAGTCTGTGGGGAGGAGGAGAGCAGATGTGAGAATCGGTGAGAGGAAGTAAATGGAGTGAGATGTGCAGAAAGGAGCTCCCAGAGAGAGGGAGCTAGAGAAAGGTGAAGCTACAGAAATGAGGAGAGAAATAGACTTCAAGAGAAAGAAGGGGTCCTAGGGGCACGGGTAGTGAGCAATCCACCCGTGGGGCCCGCATCCACACCGACCATAGTTGGGTGGAGGGACCAGGTCACAGAGGGGGAACCAGCCCCCCAAGACTAGTGGAGGACTACAAGGCTCAGCTAGCAAGCCGGAGGCTGTGGTATCTGTATGTGCCACATCTACATCCACACACATTCGCTGAAAAGGCAGTCACGTAGGACCAAGGGGACTAGACAGACGTCACCCGACAAGATCCGAGGTGGCTGGCTTGGGACACTGTGTGTGAAGGTGCAGGGCAGGAAAGGTGGGAGCCAGCACAGCAAGACAGCCAGGAAAGGAACATAAGAAGGGGGTTCTGGCAAAGTGTACCCCGAATTACCTGAGAGCTGGCTGGATCACAGACCCAGAGGACACAGCACCTCGGCTGGGGATTGCCTAAAGAACTGTGAGTAAAAGTGTGGAAACTGCACCCTGCTGTGTCCTCTGAATCATTTTTGCGTCACCTGCCCTGCACTACAACATCCAGCATTGACATTAACCCCATAACTACCCTGGGGCCTAGCTCTACCCATGGAGAGCGGTACCAACTCTGCTGCATCACCATCTGCCCCAGAGGACCTGAACTGCAGCATCAGCCACCACCTCATTGCCAAATACCACGGGTGACGTCACGAACAATCTCCCCTTTAATTTCAGTTCATTGACTTTTATTGGACGCCCAGGGCCACGGACCGGGTCACTGCTGCTGTGACACATCCCTTTAAGAATCGGCCTGGTACTGAGTATCCCCACGGCCCTAGCAGGCGCTCCACATACAGATATCACATACAGTAATATAAGGATGCCCAGGGACTGCCTCAGCAAGAGCCTCTCTTTGTACTATCAGATGGGGTCTCAAATAGAAGCCTCTTACTATTAACATTGCATGGCCCAATTGACCTTAAAAAAGGGGGTGGTCACTTATGTTGCAGAAGATAAAATCATGCATGCCAGGATGGTTATGAAACTTACCATGAGCTTTTTGTGTTTGGAAAGGTATGGCTCTGTTAGTTGAGGCTCCTCATTGTCAAGTTTCAAGAGTTCAGTGGTGGCATTGGCAAGGTGCCCTAAGGATTCAATGCAAATGAATTTAACAGTTTAATTAAAAACCATGCACATACACAGTGACCCAAGTTAGTCCAACTTAAAGGTCTTTATTTTGGCAACTTACAAAAATAACTAAAACTTTATCCTCCTGTTCACAGCCAGATCGTCCGTATCAAATCCGTTGATGTGGGCAACTGTGCCACTGTATCACTAATGGGTGTGTCAGTGGATTTGATTTGCCTGGCTCTGACCTGTCCTACACAGAGCTCTGGCTCTGATGCTTGAAAACCAGAGAGTGACACATCCAAACCTAACTGAAAGCTAAATGGGAATCATGGACATGGGGCACTCCAAAGACCCGGAGTGAAGGGAGAGATCCATCCCATTACCATCCTGCAGATCTCTCCAAAAATAAAAACTCATGTCATTTTTTATTAAATCTGACTTGGTCAAATAGTTTGACAAAGTCCACACTCTCTTTTATTTTGCATTGTAACCACAGCTGTGGCTGTAATTACCATGCTCTCCAGCGGGTTCAGTATGTTTCTATGAGCATCATATTGGACACATAACGATCTTCGTATATGATCCCCCTCACTGCCTTACAATATATATATACCAAATTCCTAAACTGAACCTACATTCAGCATTGTACTAACTGCTTAGCTAATGTTTGTGGGACAATCAAGGCTTCTTCACAGTGGTTATCTGAGAGAAAATTAAAATCAATAAACGCCCGTCCATTACTGACTTTGTTCTCAGTAATCGAAAGTCAAGATTGATGTTACTCTTGGCTTAATTGAATTGATAGGAGATCACTTCACTACTACATAGACATATGCCCTACCTGGTCATATGGAATGGTTGTCTCCATATTGACCCATTTTCTTTGATATTTCCATGTTTCTAGAGGACAGGGCCAATCAAATCATCTGAAGGGTCACCTATTTGTCACTTAGATGGCATTTTTGGATCTCATTAAAGGCCTATCCACTAGTGGTTATCATACGACAGATCTTCTATTGATACCTTCCATGAAAATGACTTCTAAATGTCTTCCTAAAGGCAGCCAGGTAACATGGCCACTTACGGCGAATCTCAGCGGTGGCGTACTTTGGGATCATAGAATCTATGGTGAGCTCTGGGTGAAGAATACATCCATGAGTGTAGGCATCCATTGGCAAGTTCTCTAGAGTTTCTCTGTACTGAAGAACCCTGGAGTGGAGGAGGCTTTCAGATTCTGGTATTAACTGTGGAATAAGTTCTGAAATGCAAACACAACATGAAATATATCATAAGACACAGGTCATCAGACTCAAGTCCAGCAGGTGCTCCTAAAGGAACTCTATTGCTAGGACATTCCCTTTTAAATTGAAGTTAGTCTAAGGAACCAAGAAGATAGCATCTAGACAGCAGCCCACTTACTGATCGGACCAAGGGGTGAGGCAGTGCATATGCTTGAAACATTACTTGGCAGATAAGGGAGTCAAAATTTACCTGCCTGCATTAATTAGGACAGTGGGCAGTATCTTATCAATATAGTAAAACTCGTGGCTTGCAATGTTGCCAAAGTAATTAAACAACTTAAGGTACCGTTACACTAAGCGACGCTCCAGCGATATAGACAACGATCCGACCTAAACTAGATCGCTGGAGCGTCGCTGTTTAGGTCGCTGTAGAGACGTCAAACACAGCAGCTCCAGAACGATGCAGGAGCGATCCAGTGACGTAACGGCGACTCACTTATCGTTCACGCTCCATGTAAAAACATTGCTGGCGTCGTTGCTTTTGCTGTCAAAGACGACGATACACGCCGATCTAGCGACCAAATAAAGTTCTGGACTTCTAGCTCCGACCAGCGATATCACAGCGGGATCCAGATCGCTGCTGCGTGTCAAACTCAACGAGATCGCTATCCAGGACGCTGCAACGTCACGGATCGCTATCGTTATCGTTGGAAAGTTGTTTAGTGTGAAGGTACCTTTAGCTACAAACATTTGAAGGGTGTCTCAGTAGAGCCCCTGTCCAGCTTTGCCCTCATTCACAATGACGTTGTTTGACACATGGTAAGGTTTTAATACTGGAGACAGTTAAGGAACATGTTGATGGGTACACCTTGTTGCGGCGGGATGGCTGTTATGCTTTTTTTTTTTTACCAAAATAGCGTTAACTAAGTATACTTTGTTATTTATGCATATTATTAATATTTACTGTCTGTAAGGTATATGCTCATTTTGGTTTTTTTTGTTTTTGTTTTTGGGTTTTGTCTGTGAAATGGCCACAGTGTGAACGTGCGCTTGCATTTTCCATATATACCAGCTTATATTCTAGCTCAGTGTTCCCCAACTCCAGTCCTCAAGAGCCACCAACAGGTCATGTTTTCAGGATTTCCTTGGTATTACACAGGTGATGGGATTCTTGGTCATCCAGCTGATGCAAGTCTCACCTGTGTAATACTAAGGAAATCCTGAAAACATGACCTGTTGGTGGCTCTTGAGAACCAGAGTTGGGGGAGCACTGTTCTAGCTTAGTTCTTTGGTTTAGCTACAAATATTGAAATACCCTATCTATCAAATTTGTTGTGTTGATTAGGAAATTTTTTAAAGGATGCTATAAGATTAGAACATCTTGTAGAAACTATGCTATGCTTTCTCATAAGTTTTGTCTGGAATTGCAACATTCATAGGAATGGAGCTAAGCTGCAGCACTGCATACAGCCTGTGGACAATGGTGGTGCTGTTTGTGAAGGTTTTGGAAACAGTTATCCCTTTTAACCCCTTTAAGGAAATACATCATCGACATAATGAGAGGGGTCACTACACCAAGCAACACGTTAACATATACAGCCATATTCCATCAGGTGTCATATATAATCTTTTACAATATCTTCTAACCTTCAGCTCGCACCCAGCATGTTCATTTACAAGTCACAAGGCTCAGTTAAACTGACAAGCAGCCATAATTTAGGCCTTTACCAGTGCTAACAGCTGGCTGCTCCCAGATGGCATTTTAAGAAGGAAATTAAAGTGTGATCAGAGAGTTGGGCAACACAGAAAATGCACACAAATAATGGCTGCGTCTACTTTCCCCTGCTCAATGCACTAAGTGAAGGGGTTTACCGTAAATTACAGCCAGTGCCAGAGGAATAGGAAAGGTGCGGAGAATTTGTAGATGCATAAGTCTCACTTTGCAGATACAAATATTAGATGCTACATATATTTATATATATATATATATATATATATATATATATATATATATATATATATATATCTCCTGATAGAAGGACGGTTATGACATACAGTCATCAATCATCCGCCCAGCCTAAAGCAGGTAATAGAAGCATAACTATCATAGATCAGTGATTCTCGCCTTTGTTACTATAGCAGAGCCATTAGATTTTTTTCTTCTTTCAGAGAACCACTATTCACACCACTACATTGTAAAAATACGCAGGTTTATATCAGCAGGGGTCAGAGGTAGTGAGATTTATATGTTTTTTAAGCACGAGCACGTTTTTGTTTTTGCACTATTGTTTGAGTCCATGTATCTCACTCTAACACATCAAGACCAAGATATAGACATATAATACATTGGTCTGGTTTCTCCTGCCTATCTCCTTTTCTGGTCTGGTATATATGACGAGGCATCTGTGACACTTATAAGAGGGTATACATATCAGGAGTCACAGGGTCAGCCGTCGGTGAGCGGGGGCGCCAATCTCGCATGTTTGTTTAGGGTGCCAACCTCCGCTGATAGGTAGGAGTTTATTAGAGGCTGTATCAATAGGGTATACAGTATGTAGAGTGCACGGTTATGTGGTTTTGTGTATATCTGTGTGTAGCTGTCTCATGGTTTTTATTTGAATTTAATAAACTTGTGGTTTTTATCTAAAATATCAATTACTACTAAGGGTTATTCGCTTTTCTAAATTCATTGTTTTTTGACTCTTCTAGCTACTTGTAGTAGTATATGGGTATTATATTGTAAAAATACCCCAAAAACAGGATGAATTCAAGACCTGTAAAGACAAGGTCGCAATTTTATTGGTCAATTAAAAAACAAACAAAAATAAAGCACATATTATGGTGATAAGAAAAAAACATTATGTATGCATCTGGTACATACAGTTAAAAAAAAATATATATATATATAAAAGAGAAAATTTTAGCTATCTACAAAGAGCGTAATAGGGATGGGATAGTACGGACAAACCATGCTAAACTTATGTCTTGGTGTCAATAAAACACATCACACAATAGTAATGGACCTCTAACGAGTATCTCCAGTACAATATATAATTCAGATGTAACAAACATCAAGAGAGACAAAATAAAAATATTACCATGAAGATTCCTATTATACAGACATCCATGCATTTCGCATTCATCACTTCACACCCCCAGATGAAGCAGTAAATGCGAAACGCACATCAGGCGAGGGTGGCTGCCTGTATAATAGGAATCTTCTTGGTAATATTAGCATTTTGTCTCTCTTGATGTCTGTTGCATTTGCATTATATATTGTACTGGGGATACTCTTTAGAGGTCTATTACTATCATATTTTGCCAAGATCAAGACACTTCCCTTAATATAATGATATTCATCCAATATACTGTATATCTTAGCATTTTGATACATAATTTTTTTTCAATTCACCAATAAAATCATGATTTTGTTACTGCACTCCTGTATTTTGTTGTTTTTTTGGTGCTAGCTAAAGACTTTATACAGTGGACAGTTTGTTTGATTTGTGTATTCTTATATTATAGGAGCTTAGCATAAGAACAAGTAATGCATGAAAGGGTATGTCCTATGAAAACAATATTATCACCCATCTACGGAGAGGTGATAAATTATCAGTCGATGAGAGCCCAACACTTGGGCCTGCACAGAACATCAAAATGGAGTAGCATAGCTCCTACTCGACCGCTGCTACATTCATTCCCTATGGGGCTGCCAAGCGCTGCACGTGGGTCATCCCAGCAGCCCCATAGAGAATGAATGGACTGATGGTCAAGTATCCGACCTGTTGCTAGATTCTAACTGGGATTAAAGTACCTCTTTTGGGAATAAAAATTTGTTTTATGCACATCTGAACATCTGAATGATCGGACCCCAGGTTAACAATAAGTTACTTACCACCAATAGATTAACTATAGTCTGGATAACATATGCTGTCTGTTTTGCCTGTACCATGTCAAACATATTTGGCAGGCTGCGATAAGTTTGCATTCCTTAAGTTATCAGGGTTTAAGAGGAGTTACCGTTTCTCATTGTGTAGACCACCAGCTGTCAGTGTCTGACTCTTTAGAGAGCCGTGCCACACTATTTAAAGGGGTTGTCCACTACTAGGCTAACCCCTTCTTATTCCTCATGTTTGTCCCTGTGAAAATAAAAGCACTTATACTCACCATTCCAGCGGTGTCAGCACTCGAGTTCCCAGGGCTCACTTTGGTTGTTAGGACACGTGATCCCTGCACCCAATCTGCGCTTGGGTCACTGTCCCCACCTTTGGACATACAGTTTAAGTAATCAAGATGAAGTTAGTGCTGCGGCTGGCCACTCACTACCTCTTGAGTACTTATGCATCCAAAGATGGGGACAGTGACCCAAGCGCAGATTGGGAGCAGGGCTTATGTGTCATAAGAACCACCGACACTGCTGGAACGGCACCAGCAAGAGAGAGCATAAGTGTTTTTATTTTCACAAGGACAAACAATCAGATAGATAATAATAATAATAATCTTTATTTTTATATAGCGCAAACATATTCCGCAGCACTTTACAGTTTGCACACATTATCATCGCTGTCCCCAGTGGGGTTCACAATCTAAATTCCCTATCAGTATGTCTTTGGAATGTGGGAGGAAACTGTAGTGCCCGGAGGAAACCCACACAAACACGAAGAGAACATACAAACTCTTTGCAGACCTTGGTTTGGTTTGAACCCTGGACTCCAGCGCTGCAAGGCTGCAGTGCAACCACTGTGCCACCTAGTAGTGGACAACCCCTTTAAGATATTAGCCAAATCATATTTATCTCCAGAAAGAAAGTTAATTTATTTATTTGCTTACAATCCCAAATGGATAGGCCATCTTGCTGCTTTCTCGGACAGATTCCGTAGAAAATTACAGACAAAATACACAACCGGTAGAAAGAAAGAGGGTCAATTAGTTGCCAAATCTAAGGATTTCATTTGGTGAACTTTGCATCACTGAAGCCTATAGCACCTAGAAGGTGGCTACATAACAGGTACTTGTAGGCTGAAGGCATTATACCGGACAGATTTCCATAGGACCTTCTTCTATTTAGACACATTGGTGGTGAAGCTTTTAGTGAAGTTTATTACTTTTTGCTTAATTTACCATAGTAGTATTTAGAGGTCCTATAGCCAGGGCCAAGACAAAGGCAGGAGGCCACCAGAGCACCATTAAGGGATAGAAGGGAATTGTCCATTTGACAGCTATCATGCTGAACTTCAGTGACTAACAATGGTTGTGCAACCACTGCACTAATAGACCTTGTCCTACTTCTGCCTAGTTTGAGGCAAACATCAATACCTACTGTTCCAGATGGGGAGAGAAGTATTGGTACCAGAACGAGGGGCCCAATTAAATCTTTTAGATTCCCTGTTCTGATACCAGTTCATTTATCTATGAATAAGAACTGAGTTAAAATGCAGGAAAAAGGTCAATCAATATTTTGAATGCACTTGGGGATGTCAATGTTTTAACTTTATTGGAATACAACTTGCAATTTGTATCTGAAATATGGCTGGAGGACTCTTTACTTTAACCAGTTCATTCCACCATATTGCTCCCCATTTGGAACAGTAGATTTTGCTGATTACCTTGATCATGGAGAAAAAAACCCTGAGTAAATTGTCAGCCCTCATAAGAAAAAGAAATATAGCCAACATGGACAATTATCACTGTACCCCAGGCCCCATACAAGCCACTGTACACATGTCTTTGTCAGCTGTTGACTCTTGGCTACTCCATCACCTAATATTACCTATTGGGCATGGTAATATCATTTATGCTGTGGGCATGGTAATATCATTTATGCTGTGGGCATGGTAATATAATTCATGCTGTGGGCATGGTTAGTTCAATTCCATTAAATAATTATTTCATAATTTTGATTAAAAAAAGACAATACTTTACCACCCACGAAATTGTTCTCAATGTAGTCTATGATCTGGTTATAGTCGCTGATGATGTTATCACCATGGATTACTACTGGAACTTCCTCCCCAAGATTGAGTCTCATGAACCATGGCTCTTTCTGTTCTGCTAGGGGAAGGCTGACGTCTCGCTCGTCACATGGCAAACCTTTCTCTGAAATCACCAAACGTATCTGCAACATGACAAGAAGAAACTTATTTTACTAATAGCATCTAATGATAAGAAGTCTGCTAACAATTTCTCTCACAAACAATGGAAGTTATTACAGGAACTAAAGAACATGAAAGACATAGTAATAAAAATGTCTGATAAAGGAGGAATAGTGGTGGTCTAGAATTCTACAGACTACCATTTTAAAATTATGGAACTGCTATCTGACCCATCCACTTATGAAAAGCTGAAAACAAATCCCTCAATTAAATTTAAGGATCAAGTGGATAAAATCATTGAAGAGGGTTATAGCCTTGGTGTTCTTACAAAAAAACAAGCTGATTATTTGGTTGTAAAAAACCCAGTGTGCCCGATTTTACACAGGCTTCCAAAAGTTCACAAAAATGAAGCTATTCATCCCGTGAGGCCAACAGTGTCTGGTATTGGCTCGGCCAATGAACACTTGTGTGAATGGGTAGATTCATTGTTGCAGCCCCTTGTATGTAGAATTCCGGGATATATCAGAGATTCCAAAGAGGTGTTAAAAGTTTTTTTGGATAAGTTATGGCTGTCCGATTATTTGTGGCTTTGTTGTGATGTTATTTCATTGTACACGTGTATCCCGCATAATTTGGCCATGCAAGCTCTTCAGTTTCATCTTGACAAATTCAGTAATTATTCAGTGGATTTGAGTAATTTTATTTTAGAGGCTACAATTTTTTTGATGACGCATAATTTATTTTCCTTTGATGGTAATTTTTTTTTGCAGAAATCCGGTGTGGCCATGGGTGCCAAATTTTCACCTTCCTTGGCTAACCTGGTAATGGCATTTTGGGAATATGAATTTATATTTTCTGTGTCTAATCCTTTTCTCTCCTGCTTGGTGTGGTATGGAAGATACATCGATGATTTGCTCATAATTTGGGGTACTGATGTATCTGTCATGCCAGAATTCATGAACTATCTTAATTCTAATGGGTATAACATTCGTTTCACTCATAGACATGATTACAGTCAAATTAATTAATCGGTTAATTTCAACTAGTACACATCATAAGTCATTAAGTGGTAACACCATTCTACATGCTAACAGTGGCCACCCGAGACACACAATTCGGTCAGTCCCTGTAGGTGAATTTACCAGAGTGAAACGTAATTGTAGCAACGACTTGGATTTGAATAGGGAAATTGACATGGTATCCGGCAAGTTAAAACTCCGTAATTATCCACATTGGACCCTCAATAGAGCACGTAAAATTTTGACCCATAAAAAACGTGAGGATCTTAGAAATAGTATCTTCTGATTTTAGATCTGATGTTGGTAATAAACCTTATGTGTGTTTTCAATTCAGTCCCCAGTTTTATGAAATTGTTATGACCCCAATGGCGAGGGTCTCAGAGGAACGTGGAAGTCTGCAGAATACAAAAATCCAGCTCATAGGGCAGTGGTAACTGGGTTGACCATATATCTACTCCTAACGCCAACACTAGAAGTAGCCGGGGATCATTCCTACGTTGATTCTAGATGACACGCGCCAGCCGGAGAATCTAGCTACCCCTAGTAGAGGAAAACAAAGACCTTTCTTGCCTCCAGAGAAGGGGACCCCAAAGCTGGATAGAAGCCCCCCACAAATAATGACGGTTAGGTAAGAGGAAATGACAAACACAGAAATGAACCAGGTTTAGCACAGAGAGGCCCGCTTACTGATAGCAGAATAAAGAAAGGTAACTTATATGGTCAACAAAAACCCTATCAAAATCCACACTGGAAATTCAAGAACCCCCGAACCGTCTAACGGTCCGGGGGGAGAACACCAGCCCCCCTAGAGCTTCCAGCAAAGGTCAGGATATAGATTTGGAACAAGCTGGACAAAAATACAAAACCAAAACAAATATCAAAAAGCAAAAGGCAGACTTAGCTGATATAACTGGAACCAGGATCAGTAGACAAGAGCACAGCAGACTAGCTCTGATAACTACGTTGCCAGGCATTGAACTGAAGGTCCAGGGAGCTTATATAGCAACACCCCTAACTAACGACCCAGGTGCGGATAAAAGGAATGACAGAAAAACCAGAGTCAAAAAACTAGTAACCACTAGAGGGAGCAAAAAGCAAATTCACAACAGTACCCCCCCCTTAGTGAGGGGTCACCGAACCCTCACCACGACCACCAGGGCGATCAGGATGAGCGGCATGAAAGGCACGAACTAAATTGGCCGCATGAACATCAGAGGCGACCACCCAGGAATTATCCTCCTGACCATAGCCCTTCCACTTGACCAGGTACTGAAGCCTCCGCCTGGAGAGGCGAGAATCCAAGATCTTCTCCACCACGTACTCCAACTCGCCCTCAACCAACACCGGAGCAGGAGGCTCAACAGAAGGAACTACAGGCACAATGTACCGCCGCAACAAGGACCTATGAAATACATTGTGAATAGCAAACGACACAGGAAGATCCAGACGAAAAGATACAGGATTAAGGATTTCCAATATCTTGTAAGGCCCAATAAAACGAGGTTTAAATTTGGGAGAGGAGACCTTCATAGGAACAAAGCGGGAAGAAAGCCATACCAAATCCCCAACGCGTAGTCGGGGACCCACACCGCGGCGGCGGTTGGCAAAGCGCTGAGCCTTCTCCTGTGACAACTTCAAGTTGTCCACCACATGATTCCAGATCTGCTGCAACCTATCCACCACAGAATCCACCCCAGGACAGTCAGAAGGCTCCACATGACCCGAAGAAAAGCGAGGATGGAAACCAGAGTTGCAGAAAAAAGGCGAAACCAAGGTGGCGGAACTAGCCCGATTATTAAGGGCAAACTCAGCCAACGGCAAGAATGTCACCCAATCGTCCTGATCAGCAGAGACAAAACACCTCAAATAAGCCTCCAAAGTCTGATTGGTTCGCTCCGTCTGTCCATTAGTCTGAGGATGGAAAGCAGACGAAAACGACAAATCAATGCCCATCCTACTACAAAAGGATCGCCAGAACCTGGAAACGAACTGGGATCCTCTGTCTGACACAATATTCTCAGGGATGCCGTGCAAACGAACCACGTTCTGGAAAAACACAGGAACCAGATCGGAAGAGGAAGGCAGCTTAGGCAAAGGAACCAAATGGACCATCTTGGAGAAGCGATCACATATCACCCAGATAACGGACATGCCCTGAGATAGCGGAAGATCAGAAATGAAATCCATGGAGATATGTGTCCAAGGTCTCTTCGGGACAGGCAAGGGCAAGAGCAAACCGCTGGCACGAGAACAGCAAGGCTTAGCTCGAGCACAAGTCCCACAGGACTGCACAAATGACCGCACATCCCTTGACAAGGAAGGCCACCAAAAGGACCTGGCCACCAGATCTCTGGTGCCAAAAATTCCCGGGTGACCTGCCAACACCGAGGAATGAACCTCGGAAATGACTCTGCTGGTCCACTTATCCGGGACAAACAGTCTGTCAGGTGGACAAGACTCAGGCCTATCAGCCTGAAATCTCTGCAACACACGTCGCAGATCCGGAGAAATAGCTGACAAGATAACTCCATCTTTAAGAATACCAACAGGATCAGCGACTCCAGGAGCATCAGGCACAAAGCTCCTAGAAAGAGCATCGGCCTTCACATTCTTTGAACCTGGTAAATACGAGACAACAAAATCAAAGCGGGAGAAAAACAATGACCAGCGGGCCTGTCTCGGATTAAGGCGTTTAGCAGACTTGAGATACATCAGATTTTTGTGATCAGTCAAGACCACCACACGATGCTTAGCACCCTCGAGCCAATGACGCCACTCCTCAAATGCCCATTTCATGGCCAACAACTCCCGATTGCCCACATCATAATTTCGCTCGGCAGGCGAAAACTTCCTAGAGAAAAAGGCACAAGGTTTCATAACAGAGCAACCAGGGCCTCTCTGCGACAAAACGGCCCCTGCCCCAATCTCCGAAGCATCCACCTCAACCTGAAAGGGAAGTGAGACGTCAGGCTGGCACAAAACAGGCGCCGAAGTAAACCGGCGTTTCAACTCCTGGAAAGCCTCCACGGCAGCAGGAGCCCAGTTAGCTACATCGGAGCCCTTCTTGGTCATATCCGTCAAAGGTTTCACAATGCTAGAAAAATTAGCGATAAAACGACGGTAGAAGTTAGCGAAGCCCAAGAACTTCTGAAGACTTAACTGACGAGGGCTGAGTCCAATCAAGAATAGCTCGGACCTTGACTGGGTCCATCTCCACAGCAGAAGGGGAAAAAATGAACCCCAAAAAGGGAACCTTCTGTACACCAAAGAGACACTTTGAGCCCTTGACAAACAAAGAATTTTCACGCAAAATTTTAAAGACCAACCTGACCTGCTCCACATGCGAATCCCAATTATCAGAAAAAACCAAAATATCATCCAGATAAACAATCAAAAATTTATCCAGATACTTCCGGAAAATGTCATGCATAAAGGACTGAAAAACTGAAGGCGCATTGGAGAGCCCAAAAGGCATCACCAAGTACTCAAAATGACCTTCGGGCGTATTGAATGCGGTTTTCCATTCATCACCTTGCTTAATGCGCACAAGGTTGTACGCACCACGAAGGTCTATCTTGGTGAACCACTTGGCACCCTTAATCCGGGCAAACAAGTCAGACAACAGCGGTAAAGGATACTGAAATTTGACAGTGATCTTATTTAAAAGCCGATAATCAATACAAGGTCTCAAAGATCCGTCCTTTTTTGCCACAAAAAAGAATCCCGCACCAAGAGGGGAAGAAGACGGACGAATATGTCCTTTCTCCAGAGACTCCTTGATATATGAACGCATAGCGGTATGTTCAGGTACCGACAGATTAAACAGTCTTCCCTTAGGAAATTTACTGCCTGGGATCAAATCTATAGCACAGTCACAGTCCCTATGAGGAGGCAGTGCACTGGACTCAGACTCACTGAAGACATCCTGATAATCAGACAAATACTCCGGAACTTCCGAAGGCGTAGAAGAAGCAATAGACACAGGCAGGGAATCCCCATGAATACCACGACAGCCCCAACTAGAGACTGACATAGCCTTCCAGTCCAGGACTGGATTATGGGACTGTAACCATGGCAGCCCTAAAACAACCAAATCATGCATTTTATGTAAAACCAGGAAACGTATCACCTCGCGGTGTTCAGGAGTCATGCACATGGTAACCTGTGTCCAATACTGCGGTTTATTTGCTGCCAATGGTGTAGCATCAATACCCCTAAGAGGAATAGGATTTTCTAATGGTTCAAGAGTAAAACCACAGCGCTTAGCAAATGAGAGATCCATGAGACTCAGGGCAGCACCTGAATCTACAAACGCCATGACAGGATAAGATGACAGTGAGCAAATCAAAGTTACAGACAGAATAAATTTAGGTTGCAAATTACCAACGGTGACAGGACTAACAACCTTAGCTATACGTTTAGAGCATGCTGAGATAACATGTGTAGAATCACCACAGTAGTAGCACAAGCCATTCCGGCGTCTATGAATTTTCCGCTCATTTCTAGTCAGGATTCTATCACATTGCATTAAATCAGGTGTCTGTTCAGACAACACCATGAGGGAATTTGCGGTTTTTCTATCACATTGCACCGAATTAGGTGTCTGTTCAGACAACACCATGAGGGAATTTGCGGTTTTGCGCTCCCGCAACCGCCGGTCAATTTGAATAGCCAGGGACATGGTATCATTCAGACCTGTGGGAATGGGAAAACCCACCATAACATTCTTAATGGCTTCAGAAAGGCCATTTCTAAAATTAGCGGCCAGTGCACACTCGTTCCAATGTGTCAGCACGGACCATTTCCGAAATTTTTGGCAATACACTTCAGCCTCGTCCTGCCCCTGAGACATAGCCAGCAAGGCCTTTTCTGCCTGAATCTCAAGATTGGGTTCCTCATAAAGTAAACCGAGCGCCAGAAAAAACGCATCAAGATCAGCCAATGCCGGATCTCCTGGCGCCAGCGAAAAAGCCCAATCCTGAGGGTCGCCCCGTAAGAACGAAATAACAATTTTTACTTGCTGAGCAGAATCTCCAGATGAACAGGGTCTCAGGGACAAAAACAATTTACAATTATTCACGAAATTCCTAAACTTAAACCTGTCTCCGGAAAACAGTTCAGGAATCGGTATTTTAGGTTCTGACCTAGGATTTCTGATAACATAGTCTTGTATGCCCTGCACACGAGTAGCCAGCTGGTCCACACTTGTAATCAAGGTCTGGACATTCATGTCTGCAGCAAGCATAGCCACTCTGAGGTAAAGGGGAAGAAGAAAAAAAAAAACTCAGAATCTTCTTTCTTATAATCCCTCTTCTGCAATGCATTAAACATTTAATATTGGCCTGGCAAACTGTTATGACCCCAATGGCGAGGGTCTCAGAGGAACGTGGAAGTCTGCAGAATACAAAAATCCAGCTCATAGGGCAGTGGTAACTGGGTTGACCATATATCTACTCCTAACGCCAACACTAGAAGTAGCCGGGGATCATTCCTACGTTGATTCTAGATGACACGCGCCAGCCGGAGAATCTAGCTACCCCTAGTAGAGGAAAACAAAGACCTTTCTTGCCTCCAGAGAAGGGGACCCCAAAGCTGGATAGAAGCCCCCCACAAATAATGACGGTTAGGTAAGAGGAAATGACAAACACAGAAATGAACCAGGTTTAGCACAGAGAGGCCCGCTTACTGATAGCAGAATAAAGAAAGGTAACTTATATGGTCAACAAAAACCCTATCAAAATCCACACTGGAAATTCAAGAACCCCCGAACCGTCTAACGGTCCGGGGGGAGAACACCAGCCCCCCTAGAGCTTCCAGCAAAGGTCAGGATATAGATTTGGAACAAGCTGGACAAAAATACAAAACCAAAACAAATATCAAAAAGCAAAAGGCAGACTTAGCTGATATAACTGGAACCAGGATCAGTAGACAAGAGCACAGCAGACTAGCTCTGATAACTACGTTGCCAGGCATTGAACTGAAGGTCCAGGGAGCTTATATAGCAACACCCCTAACTAACGACCCAGGTGCGGATAAAAGGAATGACAGAAAAACCAGAGTCAAAAAACTAGTAACCACTAGAGGGAGCAAAAAGCAAATTCACAACAGAAATTAAGGGAATTGTCAACAAATTTCTCCCAGTTCTATACGAGGATGAAAATTTGGCTAATATTTTGAAAGCTGGAATTAATGTAGTGGCTAGGAGAGCTCCAACTATAGGTTATAAAATTTCGCCCAGTATGTTTTGTGCAGACAAAAATAAAAATAAGACGTGGTTAGATTGCAGTGGTTTCTACAAATGTGGTTCAAATAATTGCAAAACTTGCACATATGCATTTATTACTAAAATTTATAAAATTCTGATAATTCAGCGAGTTTTAATATTAAAAATATATTAATTGTAATACCACTTTTGTAGTTTATAAAATTGATTGTACTGCATGTCATTTATCTTATGTTGGATGCACATGGCGTAAACTCAAGGTACACATTACTGAACACCTTTATGATATAAGTAACACTGGGGAATCAAGTCGCACTGTCTCTGCAGCTTCCAAACATTTTATTACACAGCATGCCCGTAGCACAAAGTATTTCCGCATACATGGCATAGAGCATGTGAATAGACCTTTACGTGGGGGTGAAGCCAGACGGCGTCTTCTCACACGTGAGGAATTTTGGATTTATTATCTCAACACCCGATTTCCAACTGGTCTTAACAAACGTAATGAATTGATGTATCACCATTAGTGTCAAATATTTTTGCATATCATGTTTTTAAATTCTAGCATGTTTTTTACTCTTTCAATTGGAATCATGTTTGTATATTTGTTTTGGTTAATCTGTTAATTATTATAGTTTTTTGTTTATGAAGGACCTTTGACTTATCACATGATCTGTTTTCTGTTCTTCATTGGTTGAAGGTGTCCATTTATTGTGTATTGGATTTTCTGTATATAGCTTTTACAAAGATCTTTAGTGATCGAAAAGCGTCGCTCCTTTCCCGTTGTGCTCTTGGAGAGTTTATTTCCACTGCTTTTAAATCGGCATAATAAAGTATTGAGCCTGAATTTTACGAATATGGAGCTGGAACAAGTATTTTTTCTTCTAATTTTATAGACAGACAACATTTCCATTATGATAGTGATTAAATGATGCAATGTGGATGAGGTTCATTTAGTACCAAACGTCACTTTAACCTCTATTCCAGGCTGTGATCTTTCCTTCTGTTAGGCCTCTTTCATATGTCAGTGTGTCCTGTATGTGTGGTGACAGTTTTCACGCTTACCAGAGACCCATTCAAGTGAATGGGTCTATGTACATGCCAGTGTGTTACCACTGACCATGTGTCCGAGGGTAAAATACGTGAACATGTACATTTTTTAACAGCAGCATGGGCAGCAAAACATCCAGCACATGGATAACACACGGATGATATCAGTCTGTCATCAGTACAACACGTACTGGCGCCAGGGAAGCAGCGTACAGTTAGCGCTGTTCCCCGATGCAGGGTGCTGAAGATGGCTCTCATCATTCTCCCCTGCTCTGCTGGCGATCAGCGTGAGCAGGGGAGAATGTTGAGTGGTATATTCAACTGATAACAGCGAGAGCAGGTGGAGGCTGATGGGAGTATTCATATACCGCTGCCTGCGCTATAAATAAAATAAAAAAACCAGCATGGGTTCCCCTGTATTTTTCATAACCAGCCAGGTAAAACTGACAGCAGCGGGCTGCAACCATCAACTGTCAGCGTTATACTTGCCGATTCCATAGAAAACAACGTTTTCTGTAATAAAACAAAAACAATATCCCTCACCTGTCTGACATTCTGTCCCATGCCGTAATCCATGTCTGGGGATCAGTAGCATAGCTACCGGGGGGGTAGCAGGTCATCACCCTGGGCCCCATGCTCTGAGGGGGCCCACACGGAGCTACGCTACTGTTACTGCATCGGCGTGTGCACAGGGCGCCAATACAGTTACATTCTGTAGCAGAGCTGCTATGGGGCCTCTGAGCAGGCGAGAGGGGGCCCGGTGACAGCAGTGGGCACCCCGCCTGTCATTGCAGGTTCAGCTGTATTGGCAACATGCTACACTCCTTCTCCCATCATCCTCTTGTCAGCATCAGACGCCGACACTGACAGCGGGTGCGATAACGTCACTACCCAGCGCCCGCAGTCTGGAGATGTGCGGGCGCTCAGAGCAGTAGAGGAAGAAGAGAGGTGAATATTTATTTTATGGGGGCTGCTTTATACTGCAGAGTCTGCCTATGGGGGGGCTTCCTTATACTACAGAGTCCGCCTATGGGGGCTTCTTTATACTACAGAGTCTGCCTATGGAGGGCTTCCTTATACTACAGAGTCTGCCTATGGGGACTGCCTTATATTAGAGTCTGCCAAGGGGGGGCTGCCTTATACTACAGGGTCTGCCTATGGGGTGCTGCCTTATACCAGAGGGTCTGCCTATGGTGGGCTTCCTTATACTACAGAGTCTGCCTATGTGGTGCTGTAGTATACTACAGGGTCTGCCTATGGGGTGCTACCTTATACTACAGAGTCTGCCTATGGGGTGCTGCCTTATTCCAGAGGGTCTGCCTATGGAAGGCTTCCTTATACTAGAGTCTGCCTATGGGGTGCTGCCTTATACTACAGAGTCTGCCTATGAGGGGCTGCCTTATACTACAGGTCTGCCTATGGAGTGCTGCCTTATACTAGAGGGTCTGGCTAAGGGGGCTTTCCTTATAATACAGAGTCTGCTTTTGGGGTGCTGCCTTATACTACAGGGTCTGCCTATGGGGGGGTGCCTTATACTACAGAGTCTGCCTATGGGGCCTGCCTTATACTACAGAGTCTGCCTATGGGTGCTGCCTTGTGCTATAGAGTCTGCCTATGGGGGCTGCCTTATGCTATAGAGTCTGCCTATGGGAGTGCATTATACAATACAGAGTAGGCCTATGAGGAGTGAATTATACTATTTAAAGGCCTATGGGGAGTGCATTATACTATATTGAGGACTATCTGGAGCATCATACTATGTGGAGGCCTATGGGGAGTGCATTATACTATATTGAGGACTGTTTGGTGCATTATACTATAAGGAGGCTATCTAGGGGGCATCATACAGTATGGAGATTACAGCGAGGGGGCCATCATACAGTGTTGGATCCATCAAACAGTTTGGGGGCTACTAAGGGGTCAGTATATTGTGGGGTTGGTACTGTACAGTGAGGGGGCATTATACTGTGTATAAGAGAGCATCATGCTGTGTATAGGGGAGCTGTACAGGGGGGATACTCAGGACATTATTAAATGTAAAGTGGGCACTTATTGCTATAGGGGAACTCAGGTCACTGTGACTATCAAAGGCACACAGAGGGCATTATTACTTTCTAGGGGGCAAAATATGGGCACTGTTTTCTAGGGCACTTGCACCCAGCATTACTATATTATAGAGGGTTGCTTTAGAATTTAGAAGGCACAAAGAACCACACAGCAGGTGCAGTAATAGAAACACATACGGCAGCAGTGGCGCAGTATTGGGATATCAGCAGGATGAGGAGTTTGTGCAGGCTGGGAATAGATGGTGATGGGGCTGGAATATGAGAAGTGAAATATGTCTTTGTTGTATTCTCTGCAGCCGAGTCCTGGCTAGAAAATGTTGGCATGTCGGTCTGGGCCAGATGGAAAAGACGGGAAAAATTAATGATTCCATCAGAAAGGATGTCAGCAGTAAGTCACTATCTGTAAATGTGCTTTGATCACTTATATGTTCTGTAGGACTGGTATCTACCACTGACCATATGATGATAATATCCATGTTGGTCTTTGTATAGAGATTATTTTCAGCAACATTGATATCATCTGCTGAGGTCCTCCCCCACTATTAGGGTGCGTCACCGAGTTGTAATCAAGGTTACCTGGTTAGGGGCCCACTGAGAAGTTTCGCCCCCCCCCCGGATCAAAACCCTAGCTACACCTCTGCTGGGGATAAATAGTTTTCAACTTGGACGGTACCAAGATGCGACCTTCCAGGCTGAGAACCACTGATGAATGAGCTGCTGCGAGTGCAGCATCAGTAACTAGCGGTGACATCATCAAGGTTTCCGCCTGTCACTGAGGCTGCTTTCCCAGTCAGGCTGAATTGTGGTGACCTCAGCACCTTGAGAAATAGTCACTGAGTTCACCGCAATTCAGCTCAGTGAGGTCACCGCATAGCAAGGATCAAAGATCTGCGGTGAACTCACAGGTGAGGGATATTGTTATTTTTTTATTTTTCTTTTTATTACAGGAGACATCGGCTTCAATGGAATGGACATTACGTGAGCTATTTCTAAATAGAAATGGAAAAGTGTGTTTTGTTTTGATTTCAAATAAAATACTTTATTCTGGGTGTGTGTTTCTTTACCATATAACTATAGGATTAGTAATGGATAGGTGTCTTATAGACGCCTCTCCATTATTAAACCTTGGGCTTGATGTCACCAAACAATACAAAGGTTACATCAACCCACAAATATTACCCCACTTGCCACCGCTACAGGGCAAGTGGGAAGAGCCGGACAAAGCAAAAGAATTAGCGCATCAAATATATGTGCCTCTTCTGGGCGGCTGCGGGCTGGTATTTTAGGCTGGAGGGGTCAATATCTTCGGCCCCTTACCAGCCTGAGAATACCAGCCCCCATTTGTCTGCTTTAGCAAGGCTGGTTGTTAAAAATGGAGGGGATTCCAAGCAGGTTTTTTTTAAATTATTTATTTAAATAATTAAAAAAACAGCAAGGGGCCCCTCTATTCTTGATAACCAGCCTTGCTGAAACTGACAGCTGAGAGTTGCAGCCCGAAGCTGTCAGTTTTGCCTGGCTAGTTATCTCAGGAGTAGGTGGTACCTATACTGACCGCAAACCCTAAACTAACACCGCAACTAGAAGTAGCCGTGGGATGTACCTAACACGTCCTAGACATCTCGACACAGCCGGAGGACTAAATACCCCTATAGATGGAAATTGGAATTCTATCTTGCCTCAGAGCAGAACCCCAAAGTATAGGCAGCCCACCACAAATATTGACTGTGAGTATAAGAGGAAAGACACACGCAGGCAGAAAAACAGGATTTAGCAAAAGAGGCACTTCTAGCTAAATAGAAAAGGATAGGACAGAATTCTAAGCGGTCAGTATTAAAATCCTAAAAATATCCACAGCAGATAATACAAATATTCCACATCTAACTAAAGACATTGAATGTATATCTGCATCTCCTGAGAATCCAGCATGACTGAAAAATCCAAACAAAGTCTAAGCTGGACAAAAACACAATAAATTGCACTGAATTGCAAAGCACACTGCATGTGTGCACAGAGACAAAAAAACAGACACTTATCTTAGATGAATTGGCAGCAGGGCATGAGGAGCCAGAGAGAGATGAAATCCCTCCAAGTACAATGGACAACTGGCACAGACTCGTGGATCCTGCACACCTAAATACCTAATAGAGCTGCAATCAGCAGAAACACCTGCCCGGATTACAACCCCAAGACAACTGCACTACCACCAACAACCACCGGAGGGAGCCCAAGAGCAGAATTCACAACAGGAACCCACTCCGGTATTTTTATTTATCTATTTATAGCACCGGCGGTTGATGAATACTTCCATCAGCCACCGCCTGCTCTCACTGTTATCAGTTGAATATAACTCTCAACATTCTTCCCTGCTCACGTTGATCGCCGGCAGAGCTGGGGAGAATGATGCGAGCGGTCTTCAGCACCCGGCGCCGGAGAACAGGGCTAACTGTACTGCTGCTTCCCAGGTGCCGGTATGTGTGGTACTGATGCGGCACACGGTTGCCAAACTTGTGCTGCAAGTATTACACAGGCCTTACAGAATCTACAATTAGCGTTGTTTGAGAAAGACTCTTCAAAGAGTCGAAATGTCACGCTTCTTGATTCTGTGCCCTCTACGTGAAAAATTGTTATATATGGTGTCACTATTCTACTTATTAATTATTCACTAGCATCACAAACTAAGAGTGCAGCTGTTTGACTTTTCATCCACAAGTATTACACACACGGACACTGATATCTTCGGTACTGCTTTTTCCGGTACGGGAAATATCAGGATTAGTGATGAGCGAGTATACTTGGTGCTCGGGTTTTCCCGAGCATGCTCGGGTGACCTCTGAGTATTTGTTAGTGTTCGGAGATTTCGTTTTCATCGCGGCAGCTGAATGATTTACAGCTACTAACCAGGCTGAGTACATGTGGGGGTTGCCTGGTTGCTAGGGAATTCCCACATGTAATCAAGCTGTCTAGTAGCTGTAAATCATTCAGCTGCTGGGATGAAAACTAAATCTTCGAACACTAACAAATACTCGGAGGTCATCGAACGTACACTCGCTCATCACTAATCAGGATGTGTGGAACCGGCCATAGTAACACAGGAAAATGGATGCCCAAAACCTTATAGCGATACCCAAAAAACATTGCCTTAATACCAAGTTTACAAATTAAATTGGTTGTCGGATCACTTTGAACAATACCATTTTGTAAAAAAGACACCATGAAAAAAATCAGCTGCAATCAGTTGTAATCTATAAAGTAACCCAGCAGTGTCAAATTTCTACACGGTGCCACCACAGGGTCAGTTTAGTATTACACATTGAAATCAATTTTACCAGTTCATGTTTGGTCTTCCAGAGTGACTGAAGCTTTTGCATCTGATCTCCACTTTGGCTGAATGGGAATCATGGTGGACCCCTCCATTTCCTCCCAATATAGGGTATCTGAAAATGTTTGCTGTTTTTTTTTAGACAACCCCTTTAACTTGTTCTGACTGACTGAATACATTCTTAGGGCTCATTCAAAGGAACGTATAATTGGTCCATGTGCTCCACAGAGCATATGGACCCATAATAGTTAGTGTATCAGTGCACATGGCCTATTTTCCGCTCAGTGTGGCCAAAGTCGCAGAATGCACTACTTTGGTAAATTTATTTATTTTTCTCTCATAGAAAAACATGATGTAGCTTCTCAAGCGTCATCTAGCATGCAACCAGTGAAAAAGCACAAGGATGCAAGCAGGATGCCATTAGTGTGCAGTCCCAGTTTTTCATGGACTTACAAAAATGTCTGATTTTGATCCAAGTCAGGGATGTAAATTGCTATTCAAGGTGATTTCCATCCTTGACTCGGGTCAAAATCGGACATGTCCACAAAAAAAAGCCATGCGGACAGCCCCTATAGACTATAATTGATACTTGTTCAAGCCTTGAAAAACACAAACAGAACTTACATATGTTAAACACTAAATAAGGCCTTAGACCAAGTATGATAATACCCTCCACACAAAAAGTACTTAAGGCCTACGTAGCACTTTACTGCTCCAGTCAAGGTGATTAGGTGACATCTATGCAGAAAGGTTTCTCGGGTGCATTATTCACATCCTTCCTTGATAATGCATTACGACTATTTGCTGTGGCTTCAGAAATAACCATGACTGAGCAGAACGGTATAATGTTCCCTATGCTTTAATACACAACAACAGCTGACTCAGGAATGCATAGTAGACTAGTAGGCAGATGCAGCAAAGGCGAGTGTCAAAGAATACTTTCATATTAAGATTAAATCTATCTATGCATCTTTGTTCCATAGTAAACAAAAGACACATTAACAAATAACAAAACTTTTGAAATCACTTTACCCAACTGTCATGAACACCACTAATGCCGCCACCAATTTGTCATGGACACCACTCACTCGCGACACGCATGCCTCTGTGAAGGGGGACTCCGCTTCCCAACTCACTTGTCCACTCATCTATCGCAATAGGCTGACAATGAGCTTAGCGCCCCCCAAAGCCACACCATACTTTTTGCTGCCACCACTTGTCATTTTGATAGACCAGCGAGACGCCTGCCCTGGGTCATACACTAACACAAACCACCCAGCTTTCCAGAGCAACAGATAGGTACTCTTCTTGGCAGGGTAACGCAACCAAGCTATACTAGCCCTCATTCGAGTGTGTGGTTACGTTTAGAGCAGCAAGGAACAACTTATTTCATTTTATATTTAATATACAAAAAGAAGTGCAATGTTTAAAAAAGGTAGCAAAAGGTGAAATAACAAAAAGACATACATACAGGCAAAACAGTATGAAATAAAAGGGGTAAAATACAGATACGTCTTACTATTGGATCTGTGAGAGCTTCTGGATGAGGAGAACATTTCATCAATACAATTTTAAATAATCACTACAGTGGGGTTTTTTCCACCACTGGAGTGGTGCTTCAAATGTTATTTCCCTGACCCCGGTCATATACTCACCGTCCGGCGTCTTCATCATTTTTCACCGCCGCTCTGGTCCCACGGCACCATCTTGTGAGTGCAGCTTCTGACTGGCTGGAAGCCAGAAACTACTTCACAAGCTCTCAATGCAAGTCTATGAGAGACAGAACCAGGTTAGAACGAGGCTTTCAAAGAATAACATTGATTAGTGACCACCGGCTCACTCCATGAAACACTGGAGCAGCTGATAGGTCACAACGGCAGAAGACAGACCGGAGTGGCGGAGGAGACAGACCAGAGCGGCAGCGGGGACAGACTGGAGCAGTGGCAAAAACAGATAAAAACGCTGGAAAGTGGGTATCAGAAAGGGGAAGCAGATTTGGATCTTCAGCACCACTCCAGAGCTGAAATTTAAAAAAAACGCTGGAATAGTGCTTTAAATGAACACTCAAATAACATACCGTATGTCTTGCCAGTGCAGGGTTTGGTGTGGCGGTGCATGACACAGAAATTCTCTCTTCGTATTCTTTGAATCCCTATATCATGCTCTTCCCTTTCAGGCCCTTCACTAACTATACCACACTTGTGTTCTAGAACAATGAATGGGTTTAAAGGGGCTGTTTTCTTTCAGATGATGGTCGGCCCAGGCTGAATTTTGTTAAAAAACCTAGGAGCCTGAGGACAGCGCAGTTTGTTATTATTTAACAAACTGCAGCCTGGGACAAACATTATCTGAAAGGAAACAATCATTTTAAAGAAGTCGTCCACTACTTTTACATTTATGGCCTATCCTTAAGATAGGTCATCAATGTCTGATCACCTGGAATCAGTTTTAACATTGAGAGATAGGATATCAAAAATAAAATCCAGAAAATCACATTGTATAAATTATATACATTTAAGTATTTGATCCCCTACCAACCATTAAGAGTTTTGGCTCCTACAGACCAGTTAGACGCTGCTAATCAAATAGTTACCTGCATTAAAGACAGCTGTCTTTATAAAAGACTCCTGTCCACAGACTCAATTAATCAGTCAGACTCTAACCTCTACAACATGGGCAAGGCCAAAGAGCTTTATAAGGATGTCAGGAACAAGATCATAGACCTGCATAAAGCTGGAATGGGCTACAAAACCAGTAAGTAAGATGCTGGGGGAGAAGGAGACAACTGTTGGTGCAATAGTAAGAAAATGGAAGAAATACAAAATGACTATCAATCGACAACGATCTGGGGTGCCATGCAAAATCCCACCTCATGGGGTATCCTTGATCATGAGGAAGGTGAGACATCAGCCGAAAACTACACGTTGGAACTTGTTAATGATCTCAAGGTAGCTGGGACCACAGTCACCAAGAAAACCATTGGTAGCACATTACGCGTAAAGGTTTAAAATCCTGCAGTGCCCGCAAGGTCCCCTGCTCAAGAAGACACATGTGCATCTGAAGTCTGCCAATGAACACCTGGATGATTCTGTGAGTGATTGGGAGAAGGTGCTGTGATCAGATGAGACAAAAATTGAGCTGTTTGGCATTAACTCAACTTGCCTTGCTCGGAGGAAGAGAAATGCTGCCCATGAGCCAAAGAACACCATCCCCACTGTCAAACATGGAGGTGGAAACTATGTTTTGGGAGTGTTTCTCTGCTAAGGGCAAAGGACTACTTCACTGCATCAATGGGAGAATGGATGGAGCCATGCACCATAAAATCTTGAGAGACAACCTCCTTCACTCCTCCAGGACATTAAAAATGGGTCGTGGCTGGGTCTTCAAGCAAGACAATGACCCAAAACATACAGTCAAGGCAACAAAGGAGTGGAGCAAAAAGAAACACATTAAGGTCATAGAGTGGCCTAGCCAGTCTCCATACCTTAATCTCATAGAAAACTTATGGAGGGAGTCGAAGCTCCGAGTTGCCAAGCAACAGCCTCTAATTCTTAATGATTTGGAGATAATCTGCAAAGAGGAGTGGACCAAAATTCCTCCTGACATGTGAGCAAACCTCATCAACTACAAAAAAGGTCTGACTGCTGTGCTTGCAAACAAGGGTTTTGCCACCAAGTATTAAGTCGTAAGTATTAAGTACTAAATCAAATACTTATTTCTCACTGCAAAATGCAAATAGATTTATATAATTTTTACAATGTGATTTTCTGGATTTTATTTTTTACATTCTATCTCTCAATGTTAAAATTATAGTTCATTTCTTTGTCAGTGGGCAAACTTACAAAATCAGAAAGGGATCAAATACTTATTTCCCCCACTTTAGCTAATAAATAACATTTACCTTATGTCAACCTTACCTCAGCACCATTTGTAAAATGTTCTTTTTCTTTATTAGAATTTCAGAAGGCTGAAATATTTAGCAGCAATTTTTCATTTTTTTCCAAGGAAATTTACAATTTTTTTTTTAGGTACCTTTTCAGTCTTAAAGTGATTTTGGGGACCTATATATTAACACTCCCCCAAGTGATAGCATTTTTAAAATAATCAAAATAATCACCCCTTAACCTATTCAAAATTACTGTTAGGTATTTTGTTAACCCTTTTGATGCTTTTTTAGGAATTAATGCAAAACGGAATGACAGGAACAACATTTTTTACTTTTATAATGTTGCCAACTTCTAAACCGAACACCCAAAGAGAAAATATATGCCAGGACCAAAATAATCAAATTAGTATTAAGACAATATCAAAGTTTTATTAAATATGTAGTTAAGAACAATGAGCACAGCAATTCCAAAAATACAGAAAAAAAACACTAAAATTTGATGGGTGAGTTGATGTGGGAAACCTCTACAAAAAATTATTATATATGTATAAACAGGACAGAGTTGGTGCATAATTCATCATGTAAAAAAATATGTACAGTCATGGCCAAAAGTATTGACACCCCTGCAATTCTGTCAGATAATACTCAGTTTCTTCCTGAAAATGATTGCAAACACAAATTCTCTGGTATTATTATCTTCATTTAATTTGTCTTAAATGAAAAAAACACAAAAAGAATTGTTCTAAAGCCAAATTGGATATAATTCCACACCAAACATAAAAAAGGGGGTGGACAAAAGTATTGGCACTGTTCGAAAAATCATGTGATGCTTCTCTAATTTGTGTAATTAACAGCACCTGTAACTTACCTGTGGCACCTAACAGGTGTTGGCAATAACTAAATCACACTTGCAGCCAGTTGACATGGATTAAAGTTGACTCAACCTCTGTCCTGTGTCCTTGTGTGTACCACATTGAGCATGGAGAAAAGAAAGAAGACCAAAGAACTGTCTGAGGACTTGAGAAACCAAATTGTGAGGAAGCATGAGCAATCTCAAGGCTACAAGTCCATCTCCAAAGACCTGAATGTTCCTGTGTCTACCGTGCGCAGTGTCATCAAGAAGTTTAAAGCCCATGGCACTGTGGCTAACCTCCCTAGATGTGGACGGAAAAGAAAAATTTACAAGAGATTTCAACGCAAGATTGTGCGGATGTTGGATAAAGATCCTCGACTAACATCCAAACAAGTTCAAGCTGCCCTGCAGTCCGAGGGTACAACAGTGTCAACCCGTACTATCCGTCGGTGTCTGAATGAAAAGGGACTGTATGGTAGGAAACCCAGGAAGACCCCACTTCTTACCCCGAGACATAAAAAAGCAAGGCTGGAGTTTGCCAAAACTTACCTGAAAAAGCCTAAAACGTTTTGGAAGAATGTTCTCTGGTCAGATGAGACAAAAGTAGAGCTTTTTGGGCAAAGGCATCAACATAGAGTTTACAGGAGAAAAAAAGAGGAATTCAAAGAAAAGAACACGGTCCCTACAGTCAAACATGGCGGAGGTTCCCTGATGTTTTGGGGTTGCTTTGCTGCCTCTGGCACTGGACTGCTTGACTGTGTACATGGCATTATGAAGTCTGAAGACTACCAACAAATTTTGCAGCATAATGTAGGGCCCAGTGTGAGAAAGCTGGATCTCCCTCAGAGGTCATGGGTCTTCCAGCAGGACAATGACCCAAAACACACTTCAAAAAGCACTAGAAAATGGTTTGAGAGAAAGCACTGGAGACTTCTAAGGTGGCCAGCAATGAGTCCAGACCTGAATCCCATAGAACACCTGTGGAGAGATCTAAAAATGGCAGTTTGGAGAAGGCACCCTTCAAATATCAGGGACCTGGAGCAGTTTGCCAAAGAAGAATGGTCTAAAATTCCAGCAGAGCATTCTAAGAAACTCATTGATGGTTACCGGAAGCGGTTGGTCGCAGTTATTTTGGCTAAAGGTTGTGCAACCAAGTATTAGGCTGAGGGTGCCAATACTTTTGTCTGGCCCATTTTTGGAGTTTTGTGTGAAATGATCAATGTTTTGCTTTTTGCTTCATTCTCTTTTGTGTTTTTTCATTTAAGACAAATTAAATGAAGATAATAATACCAAAGAATTTGTGTTTGCAATCATTTTCAGGAAGAAACTGAGTATTATCTGACAGAATTGCAGGGGTGTGAATACTTTTGGCCATGACTGTATGTAGGTAAATATACAGTATATGTCTATGTGCCCCTAAGAGTCATTTTTCACAATGTAAAACAAAGTAGGTATACTACACATAATTAATGATAATTTGATAGAACACATACGCAGAGACAAAGCCTGGTAAATATTAGTACTTCCCAAAGACAATCAAAAAATAAAGTAAAGGTTAAATACCAACACCCACCAAACACTAGACGCGCATTTCACCAAACTTCGTCAGGCACATAGGCATATATATTTATCTCTAAAAATAATGCTCTCAGTGTGAAAAACAATATAAACATATTGTTTGTTTTTTTATATATATACTGGCAAAAATTAGGAGACCACTGCAAAATGTTCAGTTTGTTTGATTTTTCTCTTTATAGGTATATTTTTGAGTAGAATGTAAATTGTTCTTTTATTCTATAAACTTCTGACAACAGGTCTCCGAATTTTCAAGCAATACATTTTGTGTCTTTTTTCTGAAAAGAAAAATGGTCAAAATTTAAAAAAAACAGTGCTTTCAGACTTCAAATAATGCAAAGAAAACAAGTTGATAATCATTTAGAAACAACAATACTAATGTTTTAACTCAGGAAGAGTTTAGAAATCAATATTTTGTGGAATAACCATGATTTCCACCAGTCTTTCACACTGCTTCTGGTGCAAAAATGTAAGCAGTTCTTCTTTGTTTGATGGCTTGTGACTGTCCATCATCCTCCTGATTACATTCCAGAGGATTTCAATGGGTTTTTGATGTAGCAGTCTCTTAATTTTTGCCAGAGCTGTATATATATATATATATATATATATATATATATATATATATATATATATATATATATATATATATATATATATATATATATTATATACCGTATATACTCGAGTATAAGCCGACCCGAGTATAAGCCAACCCCCCTAATTTTGCAACAAAAAACTGGGAAAACTTATTGACTCGAGTATAAGCCTAGGGTG
This sequence comes from Ranitomeya variabilis, assembly GCF_051348905.1. Classification (NCBI taxonomy): domain Eukaryota; kingdom Metazoa; phylum Chordata; class Amphibia; order Anura; family Dendrobatidae; genus Ranitomeya; species Ranitomeya variabilis. Next base: position 562,309,727 of record NC_135235.1, on the reverse strand, counting down.
GAAAATGCAGCAGCTACTGGTAAATGTCAAGAATAAAAATAGATACCAATAAAAGTAAAATTAATTGAGACATCAGTAGGTTAAGTGTTTTTGAATATCCATATTGAATCAGGAGCCCCATATAATGCTCCATACTGTTCATTATGGCCCCATAAGATGCTCCATATACAAATATGCCTGTTGTGGATTCTGTTTTTGGGATCCCTCTGGTGGTTACAGCTGGTACTGGGTGACTTTGGTGGGTTGCGGTCTCTGGTTTCCACCTGTCCATCAGAGGCTGGGTGTTTCCTATTTAACCTGGCTTTCCTGTCATTCCCTTGCCGGCTATCAATGTATCAGTGTGTCTCTGTTACCTTTGCTACCTGCTCCTAGGCCTTCAAGACAAGCTAAGTCTGGATTTCCCTGTTTCATGTTTGCTTTCATGTTTTTAGTCCAGCTTGCAGATATGTAATTCTCTGCTGCTGGTTGCTCTAGTGGGCTGAAATTACCACTCATGTATCATGAGTTGGCACATGAGTTCAAGTAATTTCAGGATGGTATTTTGAAGGGTTTTAAGCTGACCGCGCAGTTCACCTTTTGTATCCTCTGCTATCTAGCTTAAGCGGGCCTCATTTTGCTGAATCTGTTTTCATAACTACGTTTGTGCCTTCCTCTCATTTCACCGTCATTATATGTGGGGGGCTGCTATTTCTGTGGGAATATTTCTCTGGAGGCAAGATAGGTCTGTGATTCTTCTGATAGGGGTAGCTAGATCTCCGGCTGGCGCGAGACGTCTAGAGTCCCCCCAGGAACGTTCCCCGGCTGCTGTTAGTTGAGTGTTGAGGTTCAGGATCGCGGTCAGCTCAGGTTCCATCACCCTAGAGCTCGTCCTGTTTTTGCCCGTGTTATGTGTTTAATTCCCTGCCATTGGGAACATGACATATGCCCCATATAATGTTCCATGCAGTTCTTTATGGCCCCATAAGATGCCCCATATAATGCTCCATGCAGTTCATTATGGCCCCATAGATGCTCCATATAATGCTCCAAGCAGTTCTTTATGGCCCCATAGATGCCCCATATAATGCTCCATGCAGTTATGGCCCCATAGATGCCCCATATAATGCTCCATGCAGTTATGGCCCCATAGATGCCCCATATAATGCTACATGCAGTTATGGCCCCATAGATGCCCCATATAATGCTCCATGCAGTTATGGCCCCATAGATGCCCCATATAATGCTCCATGCAGTTATGGCCCCATAGATGCCCCATATAATGCTCCATGCAGTTATGGCCCCATATATGCCCCATATAATGCTCCATGCAGTTATGGCCCCATAGATGCCCCATATAATGCTCCATGCAGTTATGGCCCCATAGATGCCCCATATAATGCTCCATGCAGTTATGGCCCCATATAATGCTCCATGCAGTTATGGCCCCATATAATGCCCCATATAATGCTCCATGCAGTTATGGCCCCATATAATGCTCCATATAATGCTCCATGCAATTATGGCCCCATAGATGCCCCATATAATGCTCCATGCAGTGATGGCCACATATAATGCTCCATATAATGCTCCATGCAGTTATGGCCCCATAGAGGCTCCATATAATGCTCCATGCAGTTATGGCCACATATAATGTTCCATGCAGTTATGGCCCCATAGATGCCCCATATATTGCTCCATGCAGTTATGGCCCCATAGATGCTCCATATAGCATTGTGCCACATGTAATGTAATGCTGCTGCTGCACTAAAAAAAATGACATACTCACCTCGCGTCGCTGCCCGCTGCTCCTCAGCGTCCCGTCTCTCCGCACTGACTTCAGGCAGAGGGCGACGCGCACACTAATACGTCATCGCGCCCTCTGACCTGCACAGTCACTGCAAGAAGACGGGAAAACAGAGCTTTGGTGGAACGAGGGAAGGTAAATATACTCACCTACTCCCGGCGCTCCTGACACGGTACCTGCATGTCCCAGGGTGTACGGCGCGGCAGCTTCTTCCTGTAGTGAGCGGTCACATGGTACCGCTCATTACAGTAATGAATATGCGGCTCCAACCCTATGGGCGTGGAGTCCATATTCATAACTTTAATGAGCGGTACCACGTGACCGCTGAAGAGGGGAAGAACTTGAAGCTGCCGCGCCGAACACTGTGGGACATGCGGGGACCGCGTCAGGAGCGCCGGGAGTAGCTGAGTATTTGACAGGCGCCGCTCCCCCTCACCTGCTGACCCCCCCCTTTGCCGACCATGACTCGAGTATAAGCTGAGAGGGGCACTTTCAGCCCATTTTTTTGGGCTGAAAATCTCGGTTTATACTCGAGTATATTTATTATTATTTTGCAGGGGTTTCCCACACCAGCTCACCCATCACATTTTTTATTTTTGTCTGTAATTTTAGGATTGTCTATACCATTGTTCTTGAAGCAAACCTATCAGTGTGTGTAGTATTTGGAGCAAAATCCTGCTGTCAGGTTGGCGCCGTTATACTGATTAAAATGATACCTTGGTTGATTAAATCTGTCTTGTTGTTATTTAATCTGTATTTGCAGTTTTCAGCTAATGAGATTCTCGTGCTTCGGGGCGGCCTGTGCGGGTTCTTTATGTGGTGCTCTGCTTAGGTATTCATGTGTATGGCTTCTGACCAGTCACTTAGAAAAAAAAATTACATCCAGAAAAATGACACCGGTGGCGCCTGCAGTTACATCTATCTCTTAGGCCGAAGTCACACTAGCGTATAATACGGACGAGTGCTATGCGAGAAAAAAAATCGCATAGCACTCGGACCACTGTTAATCTATGGGACAGCTCCCATCACCGTTTTTTTTTCTCGGCCGTATTATCGTGCGAGTGAAATCGCAGCATGCTGCGATTTGCAGCGTATATCGGCCGAGACTCGCCAATGCAAGTCTATGGGTGCAAGAGAAAATCGCACACCACACGGACCATCATTGTGACTTGCGAGAAATACGCACCGACAACCATCGCATGTGCAGGGATCTCCGTATTGATTATATGTCAATGGAATGCACAAAAGAAAAAAGGGGGTTGATCCAGCTCCTTAAAATTCATTCTTTGTATTTATTAATCCATATTAAAACCAGAAAAATGGTGTAATGCTCCCCAAATAATGCTAACATGGGGAAAGAGCGATGGGTTTCGATCAGTAACAATCTTTATCCAAGCTGAATTTTTCCACGCTCCAGAGTTCACCTCTGGTCAGGCTGTGAGGTAGCGAAGCATCAGTGACGTCAGCGCTAGTCACTGAAGCAGTGCTGGCAGCATCTCCTCATTCATTCACCAGTGGTTTACAGCTGGGGCGGTCACATTAGCGCCACTCCCGGTTGTAAACTGTATATCCCCTAGATATCTAGATATGGATTACGGCATGGTACTAACTGTACGCTGGACAGGTATGGCTATATTGTTGGTTTTGTTATTTTTTCTTTATTAAAGGAGATCGAGGGTGTCGCATGCGATTAGCTGCAAAATAAAGATGGCAAACTGTTTAGTGTTTTATTTAATTAAAATACTTTATTCTGGCTGTGTCTTTATTTAACCCTGTACCAACTATAGGATTAGCCGGCTTGATGTCACCTTACAATATAAAGGTGACATCAACCCCACAACTATTACCCCATATGCCACCGCTACAGGGCAGTGGGAAGAGAGATGCGCCATTTCTGGGGTGGCTGTGAGCTGGTGTTTGTAGCCAGGGGGGCAATAGCCATGGACCTTTCCAAGGCTTTGAATATCAGCCCGCAGCTGTCTGCATAGCCTTTTCTGGCTATTAATTATAGGGGGCCCCCACATCATTTTTTTGGGACCCCCCTATTTTAATAGGCAGTAAAGGCTAAATATACAGGTGTGGGATGATATTCATAGCCTGGGAAGTTCCATGGGTATTAACCCCTTCCTAAGCTATAAACATCGGCCCCCAGTCGCTGGCTTTCCTTCTCTGGCACAGAAAATTGCACGGGAGCCCACACCATTTTTTTGCCCTGAAAAGAATATTTCATTAAATAGACACAAGTCCCATAATTTGCACACACACTATACTATTTGTATTGGTCACTGCCATCTATACAGTGGGTACGGGAAGTATTCATACCCCTTTAAATTTTTCACTCTTTGTTTCATTGCAGCCATTTGTTAAATTCAAAAAAGTTTTTTTTTTTTCTCATTAGCCCCTTCATGACCTTGGGATTTTCTGTTTTTCCGTGTTCGTTTTTCGCTCCCCTCCTTCCCAGAGCCATAACTTTATTTTTCCGTCAATATGGCCATAAGAGGGCTTATTTTTTGCGGGACGAGTTGTAATTTTGAACAACATCATTGGTTTTAGCATGTCGTGTACTAGAAAACGGGAAAAAAATTCCAAGTGCGGTGAAATTGCAAAAAAAGAGCAGTCCCACACTTGTTTTTTGTTTGGCTTTTTTGCTAGGTTCACTAAATGCTAAAACTAACCTGCCATTGTGATTTTCCAGGTCATTATGAGTTCATAGACACCTAACATAACTTTTTTATCTAAGTGGTGAAAAAAAAAATCCAAACTTTGCTAAAAAAAAAAATTGCGCCATTTTCCGATACCCGTAGCGTCTCCAGTTTTCATGATCTGGGGTCTGTTGAGGGCTTATTTTTTGCGTGCCGAGCTGGCGTTTTTAATGATACCATTTCGGTGCAGATACGTTCTTTTGATCGCCCGTTATTGCATTTTAATGCAATGTCGCGGCGACCAAAAAAACGTAATTCTGGCGTTTCGAATTTTTTTCTCGCTACGCTGTTTAGCGATCAGGTTAATGCTTTTTTGTTGATAGATTGGGCGATTCTGAACGCGGCGATACTAAATATGTGTAGGTTTGATTTTTTTTATTGATTTATTTTGAATTGGGCGAAGCGGGGGTGATTTAAACTTTTATATTTTTTTTATTTTTTTCACATTTTTTTAAACTTTTTTTTAACTTTTGCCATGCTTCAATAGCCTTCATAGGAGGCTAGAAGCTGGCACAACGCGATCGGCTCTGCTACATAGCAGCGATCATCAGATCGCTGCTATGCAGCAGAAATGCAGGTGTGCTATGAGCGCCAACCACAGGGTGGCGCTCACAGCTACCGGCGATCAGTAACCATAGAGGTCTCAAGGACCTCTATGGTTACTATTCAGAAGCATCGCTGACCCCCGATCATGTGACGGGGGTCAGCGATGCGCTCACTTCCGGCCGGAAGCGCCGGTTAAATGTCGCTGTCTGCGTTTGACAGCGGCATTTAACTAGTTAATAGCGGCGGGTGAATCGCGATTTCACCCGCCGCTATTGTGGGCTCATGTCAGCTGTTCAAAACAGCTGACATGTCTCGGCTTTGATGCGGGCTCACCGCCAGAGCCCTGCATCAAAGCGGGGTATCTAACCTCGGACGTACCATCCCGTCCGAGGTCAGAAAGGGGTTAATGTACACTCTGCACCCCATCTTGACTGAAAAAAAAACAGAAATGTAGTAATTTTTGCAAATTTATTAAAAAAGAAAAACTGAAATATCACATGGTCATATGTATTCAGACCCTTTGCTCAGTATTGAGTAGAAGCACCTTTTGAGCAAGTACAGCCAAGAGTCTTCCTGGGAATGATGCAAGTTTTTCACACCTGGATTTGAGGATCCTCTGCCATTCTTCCTTGCAGATCCTCTCCAGTTCCGTCAGGTTGGATGGTGAATGTTGGTGGACAGCCATTTTCAGGTCTCTTCAGAGATGGTCAATTGGGTTTAGGTCAGGGCTCTTGCTGGGCCAGTCAAGAATGGTCACAGAGTTGTTCTGAAGCCACTCCTTTGTTATTTTAGCTGTGTGCTTAGGGTCATTGTCTTGTTGGAAGGTGAACGTTCGGCTAAGTCTGAGGTCCAGAGCACTCTGGAAGAGGTTTTCATCCAGGATATCTCTGTATTTGGCTGCATTCATGTTTCCTTCAATGACAACCAGTCGTCCTGTCCCTGCAACTGATAAACACCCCCATAGCATGATGCTGCCACCACCATTTTCACTGTTCTCATTGTATTGGGCAGGTCATGAGCAGTGCCTGGTTTTCTCCACACATACCACTTAGTATTATCACCAAAAAGGTCTATCTTCGTCTCATCTGGCCAGAGAATCTTATTTCTCATAGTCTTGGAGTCCTTCATGTGTTTTTTTTAGCAAACTCTATGAGGGCTTTCATATGTCTTTCACTGAGGAGAGGCTTCTGTCGGGTCACTCTGCCATAAAGGCCTGACTGGTGGAGGGCTGCAGTGATAGTTGACTTTGTGGAACTTTCTCCCATCTCCCTACTGCATCTCTAGAGCTCAGCCACACTGATCTTGGGGTTCTTCTTTACATGTCTCACCAAGACTCTTCTTCCACGATTGCTCAGTTTGGCTGGACGGCCAGGTCTAGGAAGACTTCTGGTGGTCCCAAACTTCTTCTATTTAAGGATTATGGAGGCCACTGTGCTCTTAGGAACCTTGAGTACTGCAGAAATTCTGTTGCAACCTTGGCCAGATCTGTGCCTTGCCACAATTCTGTCTCTGAGCTCCTTGGCCAGTTCCTTTGACCTCATGATTCTCATTTGGTTTAACATGCACTGTGAGCTGTGAGGTCTTATATAGACAGGTGTGTGCCTTTCCAAATCAAGTCCTATCAGTTTAATTAAACACAGCTGGACTCCGATAAAGAAGTAGAACCATCTCAAGGAGGATCACAAGGAAATGGACAGCGTGTGACTTAAATATGAGTGTCTGAGCAAAGGGTCTGAATACCTATGACCATGTGATATTTCAGTTTTTCTTTTATATTAAATTTGCAAAAATGACTACATTTCTGTTTTTTTTTTGTTTTTTTTCAGTCAAGATGAGGTGCAGAGTGTACATTAAAGTGAAAAAATGAACTTTTTTTAATTTACCAAATAGCTGCAATGAAACAAACCAGTGGAAAATGTAAAGGGGTCTGAATACTTTCTGTACTCACTGTATATCAAACTATTCTGCATGTGTTTACTGTATGTAAACCATGTCTCCTATCCTGTCGCCTCCTGCATTGATTTTACAGAAGCCAACAAATTAATTAACGGTTATTCTTCTATGTATCTCTTTATGCAATATAAAGACATATATATGTGTGTCACTGACATTATATATATATATATATATATATATATATATATACACACCCCCACACCTATTCAATGTGTATATATATATATATATATATATATATATATATATATATATATATATATATGTATATATATATATATATTCTATCTATTCTACTATAACCTATCCTATACTGTATGCTGCAGAGATCATTTGCCGGCTTTTAATCTACTGTATCTATCCCATATCTATCTATCTCTCATATCTAACTAACTATCTAATATATATATATATATATATATATATATATATATATATATATATATATATATATATATATATATACAGTGGGGCAAAAAAGTATTTAGTCAGTCAGCAATAGTGCAAGTTCCACCACTTAAAAAGATGAGAGGCGTCTGTAATTTACATCATAGGTAGACCTCAACTATGGGGGACAAACTGAGAAAAAAAAATCCAGAAAATCACATTGTCTGTTTTTTTATCATTTTATTTGCATATTATGGTGGAAAATAAGTATTTGGTCAGAAACAAACAATCAAGATTTCTGGCTCTCACAGACCTGTAACTTCTTCTTTAAGAGTCTCCTCTTTCCTCCACTCATTACCTGTAGTAATGGCACCTGTTTAAACTTGTTATCAGTATAAAAAGACACCTGTGCACACCCTCAAACAGTCTGACTCCAAACTCCACTATGGTGAAGACCAAAGAGCTGTCAAAGGACACCAGAAACAAAATTGTAGCCCTGCACCAGGCTGGAAAGACTGAATCTGCAATAGCCAACCAGCTTGGAGTGAAGAAATCAACAATGGGAGCAATAATTAGAAAATGGAAGACATTCAAGACCACTGATAATCTCCCTCGATCTGGGGCTCCACGCAAAATCCCACCCCGTGGGGTCAGAATGATCACAAGAACGGTGAGCAAAAATCCCAGAACCACGCGGGGGGACCTAGTGAATGAACTGCAGAGAGCTGGGACCAATGTAACAAGGCCTACCATAAGTAACACACTACGCCACCATGGACTCAGATCCTGCAGTGCCAGACGTGTCCCACTGCTTAAGCCAGTACATGTCCGGGCCCGTCTGAAGTTTGCTAGAGAGCATTTGGATGATCCAGAGGAGTTTTGGGAGAATGTCCTATGGTCTGATGAAACCAAACTGGAACTGTTTGGTAGAAACACAACTTGTCGTGTTTGAAGGAAAAAGAATACTGAGTTGCATCCATCAAACACCATACCTACTGTAAAGCATGGTGGTGGAAACATCATGCTTTGGGGCTGTTTCTCTGCAAAGGGGCCAGGACGACTGATCCGGGTACATGAAAGAATGAATGGGGCCACGTATCGTGAGATTTTGAGTGCAAACCTCCTTCCATCAGCAAGGGCATTGAAGATGAAACGTGGCTGGGTCTTTCAACATGACAATGTTCCAAAGCACACCGCCAGGGCAACGAAGGAGTGGCTTCGTAAGAAGCATTTCAAGGTCCTGGAGTGGCCTAGCCAGTCTCCAGATCTCAACCCTATAGAAAACCTTTGGAGGGAGTTGAAAGTCCGTGTTGCCAAGCGAAAAGCCAAAAACATCACTGCTCTAGAGGAGATCTGCATGGAGGAATGGGCCAACATACCAACAACAGTGTGTGGCAACCTTGTGAAGACTTACAGAAAACGTTTGACCTCTGTCATTGCCAACAAAGGATATATTACAAAGTATTGAGATGAAATTTTGTTTCTGACCAAATACTTATTTTCCACCATAATATGCAAATAAAATGATAAAAAAACAGACAATGTGATTTTCTGGATTTTTTTTTCTCAGTTTGTCTCCCATAGTTGAGGTCTACCTATGATGTAAATTACAGACGCCTCTCATCTTTTTAAGTGGTGGAACTTGCACTATTGCTGAATGACTAAATACTTTTTTGCCCCACTGTATATATATATATATATATATATATATATATATATATATATATATAATGTTCTGAAGAATATTTGGTTTTAAAACGATGTGTACAGTTGTATATTATAATACGATTTTAACATGAGCTTTTACATAGAGACAACTGCTGTATGTAAAAGCTCATGTTAAAATCGTATTGTATACAGATGCCATACGGATGTCATATGGATACTAGATATGAAAAAAATCGCATCCTCACATTGCAAATGGATTACACATGGATCTCTGTACGGAGAACATTTGTGCAATTCTCGGTCGTCAAAATCCGACCGATTTTTTATATGTTAAGTGTGACTCCAGCCTTACTGATAGCTGCTACTGGGCATGCGGCCTAAGTTGCGTTGGCAGTGGCCCTTGTGCAGTAGCAGCTATCAGTAAGAGATAGATGCTCCTGTGCAGGCGCCACCGGTGCCATTTTTCTGGATGTAATTTTTTTTTCTAAGCCTCACAATAGCCAACAATATTATAGGTATTATTAACAATATTGCATATCAAGATAATCAACAGTAATATCAACACTATTATATGCATTATGTAAAATATGAGGCAGGTTAGTGAAGGATCAGTGACCTGTCATAAGCCATCAGTATGAATAGCTAAGCAGAGCACGACATGAAGACCCCCCACAGACCGCCTGGAAGCACAAGAATCTCATTAACTGAAAATAAAAATTAAGCAACAACCACAAGACGGATTTCATCAACCAAGGTATCATTTTAATCAGTATAAGGGCGCCGACCTGACACTGTCTGTAGGTTACTGAGCACAATCCTGCTGGCAGGTTCCCTTTAACTATATATTTAATAAAAATGTGATATTTGCTTTTCACACCAAATACAGCAGAGAAAAACCTCCGCTGATCTGCACTGCCTCATTGAATAACAATGTGCAATCTATTATTCTGACCAAGCCCTAAGAGGTTATACGGCCGAGGTCGGCGCCAACATCAATTGTGGCTGATGCAGCACAGTACTGTAGTGTACAGCTGATAGCTGCTGCATTTTACCCATTGGGGGATGCTATTCTCTTACATCTCAGGTCAGTATAAAGATGTATTGCTGATTACTATGGGGTTAACAGCCACAGGGGCATCTTGCCTTGAGGCGATGTTCGCTTTGTGAATACAGTGTCAGGTCAGATTCAGGGACACATAATATTCCTTACACCTGTCCGTTTCATACCAGTCACCCCGTAATCTGCAGGGTCATCTGTCTGCACAGTGCACGGCTCTGAATGTACTGAGTATGTTGTACAATATGCTTTGGCTTTAATAAGTTTCCTGTTCTGATTTTATTACACTTTATCTAATGCTCTTACGAGCAGCTTTATTGGATTTACAGTTTATTACTTACAGCAGATCACTTGGCAATCAGGCGTGGGGCAGATCTGCCTGTGTGATTTTTGGGCATGGTGAATGTTATGTATCTCCTTCAAAATAGCAAAAAAAACATACTCACTGCTAGGTTACAGGAAGCACTGAACTATCTATCGGATGCCACAAATGCATACATACAACATATACACAAACATGTATACACACTCCTCAGTATTGAAATTGCAACACCATGAAGGAAAAGTCATGGACTTACGAAAATCACAAGGATAAACATGGTAATGAACTGCAAATTATAAAAAAAAATAAAATAAAAATTTTCCAAAACATCTAATTTTATTCAGTATTGGCTGTGTTTAGCTGTTTCAATATAATCAGTGTTTTATCAGCAGGAGATTATCACTAGAGGACTAGGTGTCTCGTGCCTCCTGGTCCAACCACACCATCAGCACTGGGCAGCTTTCTGTCAAAATACATTGTACTCAGAAAGCTACCAATCAGTGCTGTGGGTGGAGTTATACAGGGCACGGCATTTTGAGCTCCGCTAGAACTGCAGGAGAGATATCTCATTCTATCACAACTTAAAGTAATGTAAAGTTACATAGCAAAGAAGAAGAGTGCTGAGGAGCAGGGGGCGTAAAAAAAATTATTAACTCACTGCTGAGTCCAAACCTCTGGCATTAAAATCAGTACAAAACAGTGTGCCAGGAGCTTTATGACATGGGTTTCCATGGCTAAGCAGCTGCATGCAGCCTTACATCAGTTCAAGTTCATAAAGTGGTAACACATGGGATAGGGCACAGCAGTTCATATTCCTTACTCTCTTAGCATAACACATCTTCAGCCCTACCATTCGTTCCTCCCTGAGCATCCCTTCGCCCACTGGCTCTGTTAGCCCCAGGGATCTCCCTTCCCATCCGACAGTGCACCAGAGATCCATTACCTTCCATCTTGGCTATCTCCTGTCCATCTTCTCCTGTATGCCAAAGGACACAATGTGCCCGGTAGCCCATATGCCAGACCATGGGCTCCGGGCGCGACAGGAGAGTACGCTCAGGATTCCAGTGCGGTGTCCCATTGCCTCAAACGGTAGACACATGCTGACCCTAGCAGCCCACTGGACTTGAACTTGGGCTTGTCACTGCTCTTCTCTATCTCTTGAAACTACCAGGAAATGCCCACCTTTTATTAACACTAGTTCCCACCCACTGGGCTAGTTCTATCCATTAACTATATCCTATGCGTTCCCTAAACGTATTGTTCCTATCCTATTGATAAACTACTTACTGTATAAACAATACTTATCTTATCCCTAATCTAATTCTGTGCTTATGATACACTATACACTACTCACATTATACATTAACACTTTACAGTACTTATATGCTGTACATTACCATATACTTTATATAACATGCACATCACTATTCACATTACATGTAAGAGCGCATTTCACCATACCCATAGCACGATTGTTGTCTTCAGGGGCAGGAATAGAGTAAGATAGTCCACATCCATACAAAAGGACTTTAGAGCAGTAAAGACGTGTTCTGCGCAGGAACGAATCACACTTCCCGATCTGGCATCTAATGGACCAGTTTGGGCTTGACAAATGCCAGGAAAACGTCAATTGCCTGCCAGCTTTAAAGCTTGGCAAAGAAGGGATAATGCTATGGCGAAGATTTTCATGGATTGGACTGGGCTCTTAGTCCCAATTAAGGGAAATCCATATAAATGACTATGGGTTTAGAATGAGATGTCATGAAAGCTCCTGTACTTGTAATGTGTTGGGGGTCCAATACCTTTGTACATAAAGTGCACTTTATTTCACTGGAGCTCAGGGGGTGATGACTGGCAGCATATCCAATATTAGATGTATTATCCTATATTAAATTTAGGGGCCAAATTCCCCTTTGTCCTCAGGTGTCAATGCTGAACAAATGTTGACACCAGCAGGACGGCCTTGGTGATCTTATATCTGGTTGCAATGAAATGGACACTGACATGTTGCCACCAAGACTGTGAATGCTGACACTACCAAACTTTAGTATTTAAGGGGTTGTCCATTACTTGGACAGCCCCTTCTTAAATACTATAATCCCTTTCGCTCTAGCACTATTCCAGGAATTTGAATGCCGAGTCTTCCAGGGTTCACATGGCATTATTATGCCTTGTCAGCTCTACAGGGATCGTTAATTGTGCTCCCATTTCCTTTGGACGTCATAGGTTTGCCCAAAGGTAGTGAGACCACTTTAGCTCAAAAGTGACCCCTGATTGGGAGCAGGGCCCACATGGCATATTGATGTCACAAGTGTCTGTAACGGGCCAGGCGAGTACAGGGTATTTTTGTTTTAATTTGGGGGATATAGTCTTAAATAAGGGGTTTTCTAATAGACAACCCTTTTAACATTAATGTTATTCATGTCACATGCTGGTTTTCTAGGATTTTTGGTTTAACAGGACCTAGGTTAGTGGAATTTTAGTGTATTTACTTTCTGAAGGCAGTAGGAGTTCGAAAAATCGAGAAATCTGTAAATGGAGATAGGTAGAATTTCCACTATATTTATGCTCACTCAACCCACCTATTAACAGCTGTCTACTCACTCTCCTCTACTACTGTGAAAGCTGCCTATCTTGGCTCACACAATAAAATATATGCCTCATTAACTCTTCATTAAGTAATAAATCAAGATTTTCCCATTCTATACAATGCAGGGACTACAGCCCTTTGCATATGGTAAACCTATACATTTCAAAGGCTAATATCTCCCACCTATTGTAGTTGTTCCAATAATGCAAATTGATGAAGTCATCACTGTGAATTACTCACTACTGAAATCTTTTTTTTTCAATCAGTTTCTAGTATCTGCCGGTCTATGTAAATGATAGCCTTTATAACTAGATGTCCCATATAATTTCTCGCTACAGTACTGTATATAGCACAGCCAGAAGTAGAAGTGGCATTGTATAGTAACAATTATTGAAAAAAATGCCAAATTTTCCATGCCACATGCACTGAATTTATCTACCAGGCAGGGCCGGACAGCATTTGCCAGAATTGATATATAGGCCGCATGTTGAGGGGAAGAAGATCCGTATCAGTAGCAAATATCAGTGGCTCCCTGCTCTGCCATACACGCTGGTAAGCCACAAAGGGGACACATTTCCTCTGTGACAACAGTGCACTATTACTATATGGCTGCATGATGGGGGCATTATTGTTATGTCAAGTCAAAGTGAGAACGACTATTACTACAGTGTGCACAATTATTAGGAAATTTGTATTTTTGATGATTCATTTTATTACTGAACAACTACATTGCAGTCAGTCAAAGGATAATAAACCTGAATATTTAAGAAAGTGAGGCTTTGTCTTTCGTAGGAGAATATCCATTTGTACAGAATTATTTGTGTGCAAACTTGTTATACAACCAAATGAAAAACGTACATTTTCCATCTCAATTTTTTATTTTCATCTGATAAATTGAGAATATTCGAAAAACTCAATGTACAAAAATACATTTATGACATTAAAAAAAAATATCAGTGAACAATATAGTCACCCTTCTTTTCGTTAACAGTCATTATCCTTTCACTAATGAACTCTGTCAGTTTATTGATCTGTTGATGATAAACTTTTTTGGGCACCACCGACCCTAGCATCCCAGACAATGATCAGAGAGGTGACAGTTTTCCTTCATGTTAAATCTCCCACGTAAGATGGAACCAGAAGTTCTCAAAAGGGTTTAGGTCAGGGGAGGAAGTGGCTTTGTCACTATTCTTTCATGGTTGGTTGATGCTGTGATGGAGCATTGTCCTGCATAAAAATCATGATTTTCTTGAAAGATCCTGACATTTCGCTTTACAACTGCTTGAAGAAAGTGTCTTCTATAATTTGGCAGTAGGTTTGGGAGTTGATTTTGAGTTTATCTTCAACGTGAAAAGGTTCAACCTGTTCATCTTCAATAATACAAGCCCAAGCCCCTAGCAGTACCCCACCTCCTCCACTTCGCTGGCATCTGAGTAGACGTGGAGGTCTGTGCCCGCTACGGATCCAATCACGGGCCCATCCATCTGGTCTGTCAAGATTCACTCTCATCTCATAAGGACATAAAACTCTTTAAAATTCTGTCTTCATATATTTCTTGGCTCAGTCTTGACATTTCTGTGACGTGTCTTGTTCACTGTTGGTCGGGTTTCAGCCTTCCCTACCTCGGCCATGACTCTAAGCACTGAACACTTTGTACTTCTGGGCCCATCATAGAAGTTGCAGTTCTGGAATATGACAGCACTGGAGGATAATGGCTTCCTGGTTGCTTCATGTCTGGTTTTTCTCAAATGTTTGACAGTTAATGGACGTCTTTTTTACTCACCGCGTTTTTTTTTTACTCTGTTGATTATTTTTACAGCAATAATCAATGGGGTACTATACACACTAGCCCCTTATATGCAGAAGCCTAACCGTCATATCCGACTGCATACAGAATTTCATTATTAGACTGCACCATATGGGAGGACTATGTCATGAACACTCAATGACCCTTGTTATATGTTTTCTGTGCATAAGGAAGGGTCTTATATGCTAATTTGGAATGGACGGTAAAAAGGCTGAAGCAGGTTCTATCCTAGACGCTGAATAAGTGATGCTGAGATAGCTGAAATACTCGGAGCAGAGCTATTAGGGGTAGCACATGTTGTTTATAAGTGCCCACAAAACCAAGCCATTTATTTAGGAACGTTACTAACCGATTGGTGTTTATGAGCGGATTTCATGGTCGGTTTCCTATTTATAACTGGTTTACACAAAAAATACCCCACTTGCTGTATGCAGTCGGATATGACGGTTAGGCTCCTGCATATAAGGGACTAGTGTTTATAGTACCCCATTGATTATATGCACTCCGCTGTTTGTCTATTAATGTTTTAGTGTTGTATGTCTTATGCACCTTGCACTTTGTGGTGAAGATTATTTTGTGACACTTTTATGGATATTGATATTAAAAGTTAAATTTTAATCCGAATTGCTGTAAGAATAATATTGGTTGGATTATACCACTGGCTGATAATTCTGTTGATTATTTACAACAAAACGTTTGTTGGTTCTGTGATCTCGATCTAATATCTTAGACCTTTCAAGAGAACTGTCTCCCTCTGTAAGACTTGTAGCTATTTTTAAATCTCAGTTAAATCTCTTTTTTGGCCCATTTTGCCTGAGGAAAACAAGCTGCCTAATAATTCTGCACACCTTGATAAAGACTGTTGTATCCTTAGGCCTCACCCTCCCTTATTACGCAAATACACATCACCTAAGTATTCAAGTTTATACAGCTTAGAGCTGGAAAATGTGAATAAAAATCATGCTATGATCAAAATACACCTACGGTAATAATTGTGCACAAAAAGGAATGTACAGGCACAGTGAGGACACTATTACTTTGGGGGCAATAAAGGAGGAAAGGAGGCTACTATTACTGTGCAGACACCAAGGAGGGCACAATGTCTACTGGAGAGAGTACTATTGATGGTTATAGCACTATATACTGTAGTTTGTGTAGAGGATGGGAAATAAATGAGCAATGGAATGGAAAAGCCTTTATGGATCTGAAGAAAAAAAGGAAAGTGAACAACTCTAATTAGATGGATGTTATCTGTTACCTTTTGCCTTAGGCTACATTCCCACAATGAGTTTTTGGTGAGTTTTTTTACTCATTTTACTCATGCATTTTTGAAAGCATACAAATAAACTATTTTACTTAATGGTGCAAAAAATCTACGATATCAAAAACTCACCAAAAGTTAATTGTGGAAACGTAGTCTTATAAGGTCTACAGAGCTCCTGCGTATAACTGTTAACTACCACTATACAGGGTAGTATATACACTGTATATGTCACTATATTGTTGCAATATTGCTACAATGGTTGTTGTTAATGATCAGATGATCAGTTACTATTTAGTCGCTATGCGTTGGTAAGATTTGTTGATGGTATGGTGGTAATATATGTGCTTAAATTGCGGTTTTTATGTTGATACTGGCCTTTATATACTTCGTTTAGTTTAGTGGTTTAGAACACGTGCTGGACGTTGCAATAGATGTATAAACACTAGACCGAAGTGGTGTCTAGTACTTTATACAATATAGAGTGATATACATCTGCAGAAAGAATTAATGGCAGACCATTTGGAAAAATTGTGAGGACCAAAAGAAGAAAGCCAAACATGTGGTCAAGGAAGGATAGGAACAAATATTAAAGTAAAATACCTTTATTGATACAAAACTTGGTAAGTGGTAACACTGTACACAAGGGTGCACAGACAATTAAAATTGAAGCATACTTACCGTATATGTGGTAAAAACGTAAAAGACCAACAGGGCCACCAGGTGAAATACATGTCTCAAAGGTACAATTTTAGGTACCGTAAACATACTGAGGGGTAAGTATTTACAGTGGGGCAAAAAAGTATTTAGTCAGTCAGCAATAGTGCAAGTTCCACCACTTAAAAAGATGAGAGGCGTCTGTAATTTACATCATAGGTAGACCTCAACCATGGGAGACAAACTGAGAAAAAAAATCCAGAAAATCACATTGTCTGTTTTTTTATCATTTTATTTGCATATTATGGTGGAAAATAAGTATTTGGTCAGAAACAAAATTTCATCTCAATACTTTGTAATATATCCTTTGTTGGCAATGACAGAGGTCAAACGTTTTCTGTAAGTCTTCACAAGGTTGCCACACACTGTTGTTGGTATGTTGGCCCATTCCTCCATGCAGATCTCCTCTAGAGCAGTGATGTTTTTGGCTTTTCGCTTGGCAACACGGACTTTCAACTCCCTCCAAAGGTTTTCTATAGGGTTGAGATCTGGAGACTGGCTAGGCCACTCCAAGACCTTGAAATGCTTCTTACGAAGCCACTCCTTCGTTGCCCTGGCGGTGTGCTTTGGATCATTGTCATATTGAAAGACCCAGCCACGTTTCATCTTCAATGCCCTTGCTGATTGAAGGAGGTTTGCACTCAAAATCTCACGATACATGGCCCCATTCATTCTTTCATGTACCCGGATCAGTCGTCCTGGCCCCTTTGCAGAGAAACAGCCCCAAAGCATGATGTTTCCACCACCATGCTTTACAGTAGGTATG
Organism: Ranitomeya variabilis; assembly: GCF_051348905.1. Taxonomy (NCBI): domain Eukaryota; kingdom Metazoa; phylum Chordata; class Amphibia; order Anura; family Dendrobatidae; genus Ranitomeya; species Ranitomeya variabilis. The sequence goes on along the minus strand of NC_135235.1, from coordinate 562,292,165 downwards.
GTGTTTGATGGATGCAACTCAGTATTCTTTTTCCTCCAAACACAACAAGTTGTGTTTCTACCAAACAGTTCCAGTTTGGTTTCATCAGACCATAGGACATTCTCCCAAAACTCCTCTGGATCATCCAAATGCTCTCTAGCAAACTTCAGACGGGCCCGGACATGTACTGGCTTAAGCAGTGGGACACGTCGGGCACTGCAGGATCTGAGTCCATGGTGGCGTAGTGTGTTACTTATGGTAGGCCTTGTTACATTTGTCCCAGCTCTCTGCAGTTCATTCACTAGGTCCCCCCGCGTGGTTCTGGGATTTTTGCTCACCGTTCTTGTGATCATTCTGACCCCACAGGGTGGGATTTTGCGTGGAGCCCCAGATCGAGGGAGATTATCAGTGGTCTTGAATGTCTTCCATTTTCTAATTATTGCTCCCACTGTTGATTTCTTCACTCCAAGCTGGTTGGCTATTGCAGATTCAGTCTTCCCAGCCTGGTGCAGGGCTACAATTTTGTTTCTGGTGTCCTTTGACAGCTCTTTGGTCTTCACCATAGTGGAGTTTGGAGTCAGACTGTTTGAGGGTGTGCACAGGTGTCTTTTTATACTGATAACAAGTTTAAACAGGTGCCATTACTACAGGTAATGAGTGGAGGAAAGAGGAGACTCTTAAAGAAGAAGTTACAGGTCTGTGAGAGCCAGAAATCTTGATTGTTTGTTTCTGACCAAATACTTATTTTCCACCATAATATGCAAATAAAATGATAAAAAAACAGACAATGTGATTTTCTGGATTTTTTTTTCTCAGTTTGTCTCCCATAGTTGAGGTCTAACTATGATGTAAATTACAGACGCCTCTCATCTTTTTAAGTGGTGGAACTTGCACTATTGTTGACTGACTAAATACTTTTTTGCCCCACTGTATATAATATTAAATCATGGTAAAATAAATGCCACACTGTCACTGGATTTACAATCATCCCATACAGTAAATAAATAGAGGGCCCAGTACCAAAGTCAGATACAACCATATACCGTAATAAGATCTGTAAATGCTAGATATATTTGTATAGCTTGCGAGAGGTAACTGGATCAAACCCTGGAGTAGTAGTGGGAAGTGGGAACAATGAAGCAGTGCAGCGTGCAAGGATGAGAGATTACTGCAGCATGGTAAAGTGAAAATGGGATTACCTGGTGGGTGGTGGATCACATGTGGCACATGTCCCGAAACGCGTTTCGGACCTTAGTCCTTCGTCAGGGAGTGACAACTCATCCCACAAAAAAAAACCCTCACATGACTATGTCGGCTAAAATATGGAAAAGTTATGGCTTTTAACCCCTTACTGACATCGGATGGGATAGTACGTCCGAGGTCAGATCTGTCATGGTTCCCAATGGCAAGGGAACGTCAGAGAACTTAAATAACAGACTAGCTCTTGGGTGATGGAATCTCGAGCTGACCGTGAGCTAAACCTACCACACAACTAACAGTGGCCGGGTGACGTACCTACGTTTTATCCCTAGACGCCCAGCGCCAGCCGGAGAACTAACTAACCCTATTAGAGGAAAAAACAGACCTGGCTTACCTCTAGGGAAATTCCCCCAAAAAGGAGACAGAAGCCCCCCACATATATTGACGGTGAGTTCAGAGGAAAAGACATACGCAGTATGAAGGTAGGTTCAGCAAAGCGAGGTCCGCTTACTAGATAGTAAGAAGATACAATAGGGAACTTCACGGTCAGCTGAAAACCCTATTAAAATACCATCCAGAAATTACTTTAAGACTCATGTGTCAACTCATGACACCGGAGTGGTAATTTCGGCCCACAAGAGCTTCCAGCTACAGAAACATAACATAACTGTGAACTGGAACAAAAATGCAAACAAACTTAGGACTAAGAGTCCAACTTAGCTGATAGTAGTCTAGAAGCAGGAACATGCAACAGAAAGGCTCTGGTTACATTGATGGCCGGCACTAGAATAACTGAGCAGCAAGGCTAAATAGGATACTCCCATATCCTGATGGAAACAGGTGAACAGAGAAAGTGAAGCACACAAGTCCAGTACCACCAGTGACCACCGGGGGAGCCCAAAAACCAAATTCACAACAGTACCCCCCCCTCAAGGAGGGGGCACCGAACCCTCACAAGAACCACCAGGGCGATCAGGATGAGCCCTATGAAAGGCACGGACCAAATCAGAGGCATGAACATCAGAGGCTGTCACCCAAGAATTATCCTCCTGACCGTAGCCCTTCCACTTGACCAGATACTGAAGTTTCCGTCTGGAAACACGGGAGTCCAAGATCTTCTCCACAACGTACTCCAATTCACCCTCAACCAACACCGGAGCGGGAGGCTCAACGGAAGGCACAACCGGTACCTCATACCTGCGCAATAATGACCGATGGAAGACATTATGGATAGAAAAAGATGCCGGGAGGTCCAATCGAAAGGACACATGGTTAAGAATCTCCAAAATCTTATACGGGCCGATGAACCGAGGCTTAAACTTAGGAGAAGAAACCCTCATAGGGACAAAACGAGAAGACAACCACACCAAGTCCCCAACACGAAGACGAGGACCAACACGACGACGGTGGTTAGCAAAATGCCGAGTCTTCTCCTGGGACAACTCCAAATTGTCCACCACCTGTCCCCAAATCCGATGCAACCTATCCACCACAGCATCCACTCCAGGACAATCCGAAGACTCCACCTGACCAAAAGAAAAGCGAGGATGAAACCCCGAATTGCAAAAGAAAGGAGAAACCAAAGTGGCAGAACTAGCCCGATTATTGAGGGCAAACTCCGCCAACGGCAAAAAGGCAACCCAGTCATCCTGATCCGCAGACACAAAACACCTCAAATAAGTCTCCAAGGTCTGATTAGTTCGCTCAGTCTGGCCATTAGTCTGAGGATGGAACGCAGACGAAAAAGACAAATCAATGCCCATCCTAGCACAGAACGCCCGCCAAAATCTAGACACGAACTGGGTCCCCCTGTCAGAAACGATATTCTCCGGAATACCATGCAAGCGAACCACATTTTGAAAAAACAGAGGAACCAACTCGGAAGAGGACGGCAACTTAGGCAAGGGCACCAAATGAACCATCTTTGAAAAACGGTCACACACCACCCAGATGACAGACATTTTCTGAGAAACAGGGAGATCAGAAATAAAATCCATAGAGATGTGAGTCCAAGGCCTCTTTGGAATAGGCAAAGATAACAACAATCCACTAGCCCGAGAACAACAAGGTTTGGCCCGAGCACAAACATCACAAGACTGCACAAAAACTCATACATCTCGAGACAGAGAAGGCCACCAGAAGGACCTAGCCACCAAATCCCTGGTACCAAAGATCCCGGGATGACCTGCCAACGCAGAAGAATGAACCTCCGAGATGACTCTACTGGTCCAATCATCAGGAACAAACAGTCTACCAGGCGGGCAACGATCAGGTCTATCCGCCTGAAACTCCTGCAAAGCCCGTCGCAGGTCTGGGGAAACAGCAGATAATATCACCCCATCCTTAAGGATACCTGTAGGTTCAGAATCACCAGGGAAATCAGGCTCAAAACTCCTAGAAAGGGCATCCGCCTTCACATTTTTAGAACCTGGTAAGTATGAGACCACAAAATTAAACCGAGAGAAAAACAACGACCAGCGCGCCTGTCTAGGATTCAGGCGCCTGGCAGACTCAAGATAAATCAAATTCTTGTGATCGGTCAATACCACCACCTGATGTCTAGCCCCCTCAAGCCAATGACGCCACTCCTGAAAAGCCCACTTCATAGCCAAAAGCTCCCGATTACCAATATCATAATTTCGCTCGGCGGGCGAAAATTTTCGAGAAAAGAACGCACAAGGTCTCATCACGGAGCAATCGGAACTTTTCTGCGACAAGACCGCCCCAGCTCCGATCTCGGAAGCATCGACCTCAACCTGAAAAGGAAGAGTAACATCAGGCTGACGCAACACAGGGGCGGAAGAAAAGCGGTGCTTAAGCTCCCGAAAGGCCTCCACAGCAGCAGGGGACCAATCAGCAACATCAGCACCCTTTTTGGTCAAATCAGTCAAAGGTTTAGCAACATCAGAAAAACCAGTTATAAATCGACGATAAAAATTAGCAAAGCCCAAAAATTTCTGAAGGCTCTTAAGCGAAGAAGGTTGCGTCCAATCACAAATAGCCCGAACCTTGACAGGATCCATCTCAATGGAAGAGGGGGAAAAAATGTACCCCAAAAAAGAAATCTTTTGAACCCCAAAAATACACTTAGAACCCTTCACACACAAGGAATTAGCCCGCAAAACCTGAAAAACCCTCCTGACCTGTTGGACATGAGAATCCCAGTCATCCGAAAAAATCAAAATATCATCCAGATACACGATCATGAATTTATCCAAATATTCCCGGAAAATGTCATGCATAAAGGACTGAAAGACTGAAGGGGCATTTGAAAGACCAAAAGGCATTACTAAATACTCAAAATGGCCCTCGGGCGTATTAAATGCGGTTTTCCACTCATCCCCCTGCTTAATTCGCACCAAATTATACGCCCCACGGAGATCAATCTTAGAGAACCACTTAGCCCCTTTTATTCGAGCAAACAAATCAGTCAGCAGTGGCAGAGGATACTGATATCTGACTGTAATTTTATTCAAGAGTCGATAATCAATACACGGCCTCAAAGAGCCATCTTTTTTAGATACAAAGAAAAAACCGGCTCCTAAGGGAGATGAAGAAGGACGAATATGTCCCTTTTCCAGGGACTCCTTAATATATTCTCGCATAGCAGCATGTTCAGGTACAGATAGATTAAATAAACGACCCTTTGGAAATTTACTGCCCGGAATCAGATCTATGGTACAATCGCAATCTCTGTGAGGAGGTAGTGAACCAAGCTTAGGCTCCTCAAAAACATCACGATAATCAGATAAAAATTCCGGAATCTCAGAGGGAATAGATGACGAAATGGAAACCAAAGGTACGTCCCCATGAGCCCCCTGACATCCCCAGCTTAACACAGACATTGCTTTCCAGTCAAGAACTGGGTTATGAGATTGTAACCATGGCAATCCGAGCACCAAAACATCATGTAGATTGTACAACACAAGGAAGCGAATCGTCTCCTGATGGTCTGGATTCATACGCATAGTCACTTGTGTCCAGTATTGTGGTTTATTACTAGCCAATGGTGTAGAGTCAATACCCTTCAGAGCTATAGGAACTTCCAGAGGCTCTAGATCAAACCCACAGCGCCTGGCAAAGGACCAATCCATAAGACTCAAAGCGGCGCCAGAGTCGACATAGGCATCCGCGGTAATTGACGATAATGAACAAATCAAGGTCACAGACAGAATAAACTTAGACTGTAAAGTACCAATTGAAATAGACTTATCAACCCTTTTTGTACGTTTAGAGCATGCTGATATAACATGAGTTGAATCACCACAATAGAAGCACAACCCATTTTTTCGCCTAAAATTCTGCCGTTCGCTTCTGGACAGAATTCTATCACATTGCATATTTTCTGGAGCCTTCTCAGAAGACACCGCCAAATGGTGCACAGGTTTGCGCTCCCGCAAACGCCGATCAATCTGAATAGCCATTGTCATGGACTCATTCAGACCTGTAGGTGCAGGGAACCCCACCATAACATCTTTAATGGCATCAGAGAGACCCTCTCTGAAATTCGCCGCCAGGGCGCACTCATTCCACTGAGTAAGCACAGACCATTTACGAAATTTTTGGCAGTATATTTCAGCTTCATCTTGCCCTTGAGATAGGGCCATCAAGGTTTTTTCAGCCTGAATCTCTAAATTAGGTTCCTCATAAAGCAACCCCAAAGCCAGAAAAAACGCATCCACATTGAGCAACGCAGGATCCCCGGGTACCAACGCAAATGCCCAATCCTGAGGGTCACCCCGCAGCAAGGAAATTACTATCCTAACCTGCTGTGCGGGATCTCCAGCGGAGCGAGATCTCAGGGAAAGAAATAATTTACAATTATATTTGAAATTCAGGAAACGAGATCTATCCCCGGAGAAAAATTCTGGTATAGGAATTCTAGGTTCAGATATAGGAGCATGAATAACAAAATCCTGTAAATTTTGAACCTTCGTAGCAAGATTATTCAAACCTGTAGCCAAACTCTGAGGATCCATTTTAATCAGGTGAGATCAGAGCCATTCAAGGATTAGAAGGAGAGAGAGAGGCAAAGGCTGCAATTAGAGCAGAAATGTAACTGAGTCAACTATAGAGCAAGCTCAGAAGAAAAAAAAAAAAAAATCTGCAGACTTCTTTTTCTCTCCTTTCTTCTGCCAACGGTTTTAACCCTTGGCCGGCCATACTGTCATGGTTCCCAATGGCAAGGGAACGTCAGAGAACTTAAATAACAGACTAGCTCTTGGGTGATGGAATCTCGAGCTGACCGTGAGCTAAACCTACCACACAACTAACAGTGGCCGGGTGACGTACCTACGTTTTATCCCTAGACGCCCAGCGCCAGCCGGAGAACTAACTAACCCTATTAGAGGAAAAAACAGACCTGGCTTACCTCTAGGGAAATTCCCCCAAAAAGGAGACAGAAGCCCCCCACATATATTGACGGTGAGTTCAGAGGAAAAGACATACGCAGTATGAAGGTAGGTTCAGCAAAGCGAGGTCCGCTTACTAGATTGTCGTGATTCTCAATGGCTAGAGAACATAGCCCAGCATATATAAGAACTAGCTCTTGGAAGATGGAATCTAAACTGACCATGAACTAAACCTGCCGCACAATTAACAGTGGCCGGGTAGCGTGCCTACGTTTTATCCCTAGACGCCCAGCGCCAGCCGGAGGACTAACTAATCCTAGCAGAGGAAAATACAGTCCTGGCTCACCTCTAGAGAAATTTCCCCAAAAGGCAGACAGAGGCCCCCACATATATTGGCGGTGATTTTAGATGAAATGACAAACGTAGTATGAAAATAGGTTTAGCAAAATCGAGGTCCGCTTACTAGATAGCAGGAAGACAGAAAGGGCACTTTCATGGTCAGCTGAAAACCCTATCAAAACACCATCCAGAAATTACTTTAAGACTCTAGTATTAACTCATAACACCAGAGTGGCAATTTCAGATCACAAGAGCTTTCCAGACACAGTAACGAAACAGCAGCTGTGAACTGGAACAAAATGCAAAAACAAACAAGGACGAAAGTCCAACTTAGCTGGGAGTTGTCTAGTAGCAGGAACATGCAAAGAAAGGCTTCTGATTACATTGTTGACCGGCATGAAACTGACAGAGGAGCAAGGTTATATAGAGACTCCCACATCCTGATGGGAACAGGTGAACAGAGAGGATGATGAACACAAGTTCAATTCCACCAGTGGCCACCGGGGGAGCCCAGAATCCAATTTCACAACACTAGATAGTAAGAAGATACAATAGGGAACTTCACGGTCAGCTGAAAACCCTATTAAAATACCATCCAGAAATTACTTTAAGACTCATGTGTCAACTCATGACACCGGAGTGGTAATTTCGGCCCACAAGAGCTTCCAGCTACAGAAACATAACATAACTGTGAACTGGAACAAAAATGCAAACAAACTTAGGACTAAGAGTCCAACTTAGCTGATAGTAGTCTAGAAGCAGGAACATGCAACAGAAAGGCTCTGGTTACATTGATGGCCGGCACTAGAATAACTGAGCAGCAAGGCTAAATAGGATACTCCCATATCCTGATGGAAACAGGTGAACAGAGAAAGTGAAGCACACAAGTCCAGTACCACCAGTGACCACCGGGGGAGCCCAAAAACCAAATTCACAACACAGATCCCCTGCTTTGATGCAGGGCTCCGTGGTGAGCCCGCATCAAAGCCGGGACATGTCAGCTGTTTTGAACAGCTGACATGTGCCCGCAATAGTGGCGGGTGAAATCGCGATTCACCCGCCGCTATTAACTAGTTAAATGCCGCTGTCAAACGCAGACAGCGGCATTTAAAAACCGCATCCGGCCGGGCGGCCGGATATGAGCGCATCGCCGACCCCCGTCACATGATCGGAGGTCGGCGATGCTTCTCCATTGTAACCATAGAGGTCCTTGAGACCTCTATGGTTACTGATCCACGGTAGCTGTGAGCGCCACCCTGTGGTCGGCGCTCACAGCACACCTGATTTTCTACTACATAGCAGCAAACAGCAGATCGCTGCTATGTAGCAGAGGCGATCGTGCTGTGCCTGCTTCTAGCCTCCCATGGAGGCTATTGAAGCATGGCAAAAGTAAAAAAAAGTTAAAAAAAATGTGAAAAAAATAAAAAAAATATAAAAGTTTAAATCACCCCCCTTTCGCCCCAATCAAAATAAATCAATAAAAAAAAATCAAACCTACACATATTTGGTATCGCCACGTTCAGAATCGCCCGATCTATCAATAAAAAAAAAAAGCATTAACCTGATCGCTAAACGGCGTAACGAGAAAAAAATCGAAACGCCAGAATTACATTTTTTTGGTCGCCGCGACATTGCATTAAAATGCAATAACGGGCGATCAAAAGAACATATCTGCACCGAATTGGAATCATTAAAAACGCCAGCTCGGCACGCAAAAAATAAGCCCTCAACGACCCCAGATAATGAAAAATGGAGACGCTACGAGTATCGGAAAATGGCGCAATTTGTTTGTTTTTTTTAGCAAAGTTTGGAATTTTTTTTTCACCACTTAGGTAGAAAATAACCTAGTCATGTTAGGTGTCTATGAACTCGTACTGACCTGGAGAATCATAATGGCAGGTCAGTTTTAGCATTTAGTGAACCTAGCAAAAAAGCCAAGCAAAAAACAAGTGTGGGATTGCACTTTTTTTGCAATTTCACCGCACTTGGAATTTTTTTCCCATTTTCTAGTACACGACATGGTAAAACCTATGAGGTCGTTCAAAACTACAACTCGTCCCGCAAAAAATAAGCCCTCACATGGCCAAATTGACAGAAAAATAAAAAAGTTATGGCTCTGGGAAGGAGGGGAGTGAAAAACGAACACGGAAAAACTAAAAATCCCAAGGTCATGAAGGGGTTAAAATATGTCGCTGCAAAAACTAGTTTTTGCAAAAAAAAAGTTTTTTCAGGGTGTGACAGCAGCCAAACATAAAAACCTGATATAAGTCTGGTATGACTGTAATCGCACTGACCCAAACAATGAAGTTGTCTAATCATTTATACCGCACCAGTAACGGCGCAAAAAAATAAATAGAACCAATTCTTCATCAGCTATTGATTTGTTAATTCTGCGTGGAAAAGATCGCAATAAGGCTTGGCTCACATTTATCTTGCACTCTGAAATGAGCGCTTACACCGGGGTTTCCGTCTAAATTTCTGAAACACATGATTCAGACAGAACCCCCGATGGCAGATTTCTTATAATGAGGCAGATGGAGGCGCTGTGGACGTCGTCTGACGTGTGATCCGGGAGTGTCCATCTTTTTTAGGTGTGCATAAAAGTTTGTCGGCCACAGTTTTATGCACTTCTGAAAAGGACACCGCTGAACAGATGAGTCCTGAGTAACTCTGCTGCATCATTATGTGAATGGATCCCTCAGGGGTTTCATCTGAATGAAGTCACTCGGAGATTTAACCCTGATGTAAATAGTCAGGGTAGAGCGCTGGATAAATGTGATCCATAATGTTATGTAAAATATTCCTAATAAAAGCTTCAACTCAATTCACGAAAAAAGCAAGTTCCCACTCAGGTCCGTCATCTGTTATAGGAAATATAGGGGGCTTCCGCATTACTTTTATTACAAAGGCTCTGGAAAAGTGAAATGGCCCTCGCTGACGCCCATAAGAAACTCAACAAATTCTGCGCTCCCATATCCAAATGCACGTCCAAAAGCATCCACATGTTTGCATTTCTGTAGCGATGAGAGCCCATCTAATTTACAGTTGCATGTGTCCAGAAGTATGAGCTGGTCACTCCAACATACTGGTCACTCCAACATATTGGGCACTACAACGGCAGTTTGCAATTTTAACTCAGCAACATCCACTGCTGCTTGTTTCTGGAAAACAGCCATGGCGTCAAAATTGTCTATACCTGTAGAAAAATTTCCAAATGGGTATATTTTCCAAAATGGGGTCACTTTAAGGGGGATTCTGCTCTTCTAGCACTTAGGGGCTCTGTATATGGAGTCCGAAAACTAATCTTGAAAAATCTGCACTCCAGAAGGCAAATAACGCTCAGTCCTTCCCGAGTCTTGCCGTATGGCTAAGCAGTACTGTACAGCCACTTATGGGGTACAAATTTTGGTGCCATTTTTACCCATTTCCCAGGGTCTAAATGTAAAATCTGGGGCTAAAACAACATTTTGGTGGTGAAAATGATGACTACACCACTAGATGAATTAATTTAGAGGTGTAGTTTGTCAAGTAGGGTCTCTTATGGGGGGGTTCTACTGTTCTGGCACCTCAGGCGCTCTGCCAATGTGACATGGTACCCTCAAGCCAGTCCAACAAAATCTGAACTCAAATATGGCGCTTCTTCCCTCTGAGCTTTGCACTGTGCCTCAAAAATAGTTTTCGACCACATATGGGGTATCGGCGTGCTCAGAGAAAATTGAACAACAAATTTTGGGGTCAATTTCTCCTGCTATCCTTGTGAAAATTAAAAAAATTGGGCTAAAAAACATTTTTGGATATACATATTGTGTATATCTAATATATAAAGCTGAATGTGTGTGTGTGTGTATGTATGTATGTATGTATGTATGTCCGGGATTGGCATCTGAACCGTAGCAGCTACAGCCACAAAATTTTGCACAGTCACACGTCTGGACCCCGAGAGCGTCATAGGCTATGTTGTGAGGTGAAATTTTAACCCCGCGCTTTCCAATTCACCAAACAATTTTGCCCCTATCTACATAATGGGGAAAAAGTGAAAGGAAAAGTGTTGGAGGCGTCGCAGCTACAGGCACAAAATTTTGCACAGTCACACGTCTGGACCCTGAGAGCGTCAAAGCTATATTGTGAGGTGAAATTTTAACCCCGCGCTTTCCAAGTCACCAAACAATTTTGCCCCTATCTACATAATGGGGAAAAAATGAAAGGAAAAGTGTTGGAGGCAAATTAACAGCTGCCAGATGTGAACAAGGGGGACTTAAAGAATGACAGCGATGGCACCAAAGAGTATATACTGTACAGTTGCTAAGGTGGGGCCCCAACATGGGATAATCACACCACCACGGGGATATGAACACACACACAAAATGCGCCACACACTACCACGTGCTCGAACACATATACCACCCTCAGTGCACATTTCACCACACATACACCAACCTCGCCACATAAAAGTAGAAACACAAAAGTCGCCGCTCAAAACTCGCCACGCGCAAAACTCTCCACATGCAAAACTCGCCACACGTGCAAAACTCGCCACACGCAAAACTTGCACACGCAGAAAAATTGCCACACGCAGAAAAATTGCCACATGCACAAAAGTTGCAACACATGCAAAAGTTGCCTCACACAAAACTTGCACATACTCAAAAGGCACCACACATAAAACTCGCCACGCGCAAAACTCGCCATGCGCAAAACTTGCTGCACACAACTTGCTACACTAACCTGTCACATGCAACTCGACACACAAAAAGTTGCTACACGCATGTCGCCACACAAAACTCATCTCACAAAAGTCCCTACATGCATGTCGCCACACGCAACTCAACACACACAACTTGACACACGAAACTCGCCCTAAAACACACACAAGTCTGGTATCCTTCAAAAATAAAAATCTGATTAATAAGCAGACAAACTACAAGAGCAACAAATGTACCATATAGGAATCCGGCAGCTGTCAGTCACATGACCAGTCTATTATGTGTATGTGTGAGCTAATATATACTGCCAGGGGGTGGGCTTACTGTTGGCTGGGGATTTATCAGGCTGCCATTTTAGCTTACAAATACTGAGGTAAAAATACTGACCAAATAACGTGTGAACGAGGGCTAATACAGGAGGAGATGGCATACAGCTATATACTATATACAGGAGATGACACACAGGTATATACTATTTACAGGGGAGATGACACACAGGTATATACTATATACAGGAGGAGATGACACACAGATATATACTATATACAGGAGAGATGACACACAGGTATATACTATATAGAGGAGGAGATGACATACAGGTACATACTACATACAGGAGGAGATGACATACAGGTATATACTATATACAGGAGGAGATGACACACAGGTATATACTATATACAGGAGCAGATTACCTACAGGTATATAGTATATACAGGAGGAGATGACACAGGTATATGCTATGTATAGGAGGAGATGACATACAGGTATATACTATATACAGGAGATGACACACAGATATATACTATATATAGGTGAGATGACACACAGGTATATACTATATACAGGAGATTACATACAGGTATATCTAATATATAAAGCTGAATGTGTGTATGTATGTATGTGTGTATGTCCGGGATTGGCATCTGTACCGTCGCAGCTACAGCCACAAAATTTTGCACAGTCACACGTCTGGACCCCGAGAGCGTCATAGGCTATGTTGTGAGGTGAAATTTTAACCCCGCGCGTTCCAATTCACCAAACAATTTTGCTCCTATCTACATAATGGGGAAAAAGTGAAGGGAAAAGTGTTGGAGGAAAATTGACAGCTGCCAGATGTGAACAATGAGGACTTAAAGAATGAGAGCGATGGCGACAAAGAGTATATACCGTACAGTTGCTAAGGTGGGGCCCCGACATGGGATACTCACCACACACGGGGATATGAACACAAACACAAAATGCGCCACACACTACCACGTGCTTGAACACATATACCACCCTCAGCACACATTTCACCACACACACACACCAACCTCGCCACATAAAAGTCGAAACACAAAAGTCACCACTCAAAACTCGCTACATGCAAAACTCGCCATATGCAAAACTAGGCTCACGCAAAACTCGCCACACGTGCAAAACTCACCTCATGGAAAACTCACCTCATGCAAAACTTGCACACACAGAAAAATTGCCACATGTACAAAAGTTGCACCACATGCAAAAGTTGCCTCACACAAAACTTGCACATACTCAAAATGCACCACACATAAAACTCGCCACGCGCAAAACTCGCCATGCACAAATCTTGCTGCACACAACTTGCTACACTAACCTGTCACATGCAACTCAACACACAAAATGTTGCTACACGCATGTCGCCACACAAAACTCATCTCACAAAAGTCGCTACATGCATGTCGCCACACGCAACTCAACACACACAACTTGACACATAAAACTCGCCCTAAAACACACACAAGTCTGGTATTGTCCTTCAAAAATAAAAATCTGATTAATAAGCAAACTACAAGAGCAACAAATGTACCATATAGGAAATACGGCAGCTGTCAGTCACATGACCTGTCTATTATGTGTATGTGTGAGCTAATATATACTGCCAGGGGGGAGGGCTTCCTGTTGGCTGGGGATTTATCAGGCTGCCAATAGCAACCAATCACAGCTCAGCTTCTATTTTGCTACAGTTAATTAACCTGAGCTCTGATTGGTTAATATAGGCAACAAAGACATTCTCAGTATAACAAAGCTAATATATGTTGTGAAATGCTTCTATTTGCTTAGTTTTTGCCTTTTAATAATTACATTTCTATTTGTTTTGTGGTTTTTGTGTGCAGAATAAATTTTTGTTAACACATTCTATTTTGCTAACAGCAGTCATTAACCCGGGCGAAGCCGGGTAGTACAGCTAGTATATATATATATATATATATATATATATATATATATATATACACACAAGCATTGTATATATATATATATATATATATATATATATATATATATATCTCATATATCCACCTTTTACATTTTAAAAATTACAAAAAGGAAAATGGGCTGATGCAAAAGTTTGGCTCGCTGCATGGTTATTACCTAGTAGCACCCCCTATTATAAATATCACAGCTTGTAAACACTTTTTGTATCCAGTCACGAGTCTTTCAATTCTTGTTTGAGGGATTTTCGTCCATTCTTCCTTGGAAAATTCATTCCAGTTCTGTGAGATTCCTGGTTCGTCTCGCATGCACTGTTCTGCTGGGGTCTAGCCACAGATTTTCAATGATGTTCAGATCAAGGGACTGTAAGAGCCATTGTAAAACCTTAAGCTTGTGCCTTTTGAGGTAGTCTGTGGCGTATTTTGACATGTGTTTAGGATCATTATCCATTTGTAGAAACCATCCGCTTTTCAACTTCAACTTTTTTTACAGATGGTATTATCTTAGCATCAAGAATTTGTTGAAAATTCATTGAATCCATTCTTCCCTCTCCCATTAAATGTTCCCCGTGCCATTGGCTACTACACAAACCCAAAGTTGGTTGATCAACCCCCAACCATAATGGTTGTGAGATGTTTTTTTCCTGAATTTATGTGTCCTTTTTTCTCCACAAATACCGATGATTATTGTGGCGAAATAGTTCTATTTGGAACTCATCGGTCCACAAGACTTATTCCTAAAATGCATCAGGCTTGTTTAGATGTTCTTTTGCAAAGGCTGAATTTTATGGTGAGGATGCAGGAGAGGTTTTCTTCTGATGACTTTTCTATGAAGGCCATATTTGTGCAGGTGTCCCTGAACAGTAGAACATTGTACCACAACTCCAGAGTCTGCTAAATCTTTCTGAAGATCTTTTGCAGTCAATCAGGGGTTCTTATTTGCCTCTCTAGCAATCCTACGAGCAGCTCTTACTGAAATGTTGCTGTCACGGGAGTACGGGGTAGATTAAGGCTGGTTACCCGGGCCCCTGTGATATCCCTCAGGCTAGGAAAACCCTGTCTGTCCCTCTCCCAGAAGTTACACTAATGGTGTGCATGTCTGGGCTGCCAGGCCTGACCCTGTCTCCTGTTTCAGCCCTAAGCTGAAACCACCACCCGCCACCCAGTGAAGAGACCACACACCAATCCCCACAGAAAGCACAGACAGGGAAAACTGAAAAACGCACCACGCCGCAGTCACACAGGAATACACTATAATGTGCACAGGGCAAAATAAATACAAATATAGGAAGGAGGAATATGACAACGGATAATACACCACCAGATACGATATTCCTTACAACAAGACCACCACTCCAGACAAAGATCACCAGGCACAAAGCACAAGCTATAATCGGCGTCGCCCAAAGTCCAGCACGTGGGCATGACCCAGCCTAATTACCAGCTAGATTAACCCCGAGTAAGCTGGATAAAGTCTGGCCAACGCCACTGAGCGTGTAGTGGACGTAAGTGGAATTACCGCTGTCTGTCGGACGCCCTAGTGTGAACAGTGTCCGACATGACAGTTGCTTGGGCTTCCAGACCTTATCTTGACCTCCACTGTTGCTGTTAACTGCCATTTCTTAATTACATTTAGAACTGAGGAAAGGGCAACTTGAAAACACTTTGCTATCTCCTTATAGCCTTCTCTGGCTTTGTGGGTCTCCGCCATTTTCAGAGTGTTAGGCAGCTGCTTAGAAGAACCCATATCTACTGGTTTTGGCACAATGTTAGAGGAGGCTGGGTTTTTATAAAGCTATGAAATTTGCATCACCTGGCCTTTCCTAACGATGATTGTGAATAAGCCATAACACTAACAGTCTAATAAAGGTCTGAAATCTTGGTCAAAGTTATCGGAGCACACAAATCTCCAAGGGTGCCCATTTTCTTTTTTGTAATTTTTAAAATATAAAAATGACAATATAATTTTTTTTTGCCTAAAATACAGAAGAAATGTGTCATCTTTAACTTTCACCTTTTTAGAGATCATTTCATCTTCACCTTGCTTAGCTGCTTACAATAACAGTAATTTTGACCAGGGGTGCCCAAGCTTTTACATGTCACTGTAATTAACTATACTATATGATTAACATAATAATTAATGTGACTAATTGACGTGACTAACGTGACTAATTGATGTAACTACTAAAAAATTATTGGTAAAACAATTGTGATCAAGCCTAACCCTAACTTTAAGCCTAACCCCTAACTAAGCCTAATCTTAACCCTATCTCTAACTTTAAGCTATTGCTTTGTCTTTTTTTTTACTGTATGAAAAGATCGCTGACTGACACAGCTGTTACGAGCAGCACTTGTCACACTTTTTATCCTCAGATCTCTCACTGATATAAGATCAGAGAAGAAACAGTGAATTCTGAAGCAAATCACTACAACAAACTTTCCAAGTGATTGCTCTCATTGGCTGGCATTGCGCTGACGTAATCAGTACCTGAACCAATCTGGTTTTGATTAGGTCAGGGGTCAGAGCCAGCGTTCTGCACTGGAATCCCCAGGTTAAAAAAGGTACATCGGGTCACGATCAGAACAAAACTGCCGACTGTAGACAAACGTCGGCGCTGCACAAAGCTCTGCAAGCGGTCGCGAAGCGGTTAATATGCCACTGCCTCGTTATGCCTAAGAGATCTATTTAATTATGTTTTCAGTTTGTAGTGTGAAATCTGGTGATGGATCTGGCTTGAATGTTAAAACCTGTCTTACTGCAGCCACTAGTTAGACTTCAGGAGCTTAGTGGAAATTATGTTATTAAGTTCAATGTAAAAAGAGTATGCACTAAGTTTCCTCTAGTGGTGGCTGCAGGTAGCCAAAATGTTATCCTGTATAGTTTGACCACTATACAAATATATTCAGATATTAATTTAATTTCCATAAAGCCTTCCTTTTTTCTTTTATACATCTTTTTATTACATTTTGTGCATATAGACATCAACACTATAGATCATCATAGAAACAAAAACAGGAACAGTAGCACTTATAAAAATGTTGAGCAAAGGCAAAAGAGAGAGGAAAGGTAGAGAGAGGGAAAAAAAAGAAAAAGTTACAGTAATTATGTTGCCTACAGTCAACATAAAGCCTTTCTGAATGAAGAGTAGCGTGTCTCCACTGCAGTGTCTCTCTCTAGCTCCATATTTTGTGGTTCTGATTAAACCGCTCACTTGTAATTTAATATGCTGTAAATGTGATTAATAATTTAATTACTCCTGCTTGTATGAAAGGTAACATTTATCTGCTTCTGCTCTACTTCCCACAACTTTATGATTGCTATCAAGAATTTGTTAAAGGGAATGTCACAGGCTTACCGTGACAGAGAGAAGCCAGAAGACCTCAGCGTCTGATTTCTCCTACTCCTGCACTGATTAGAAGCACTTCACTTTCTTATTAAATGGTGTATATTTCTTTTGGCAGTGCAGGGGTTAATGTGCTCTGTTGAGAGCTCCTGGAGCTTTTCTTAGGTTCTCAGCTGTGCACTGTTTGCCACTCCCATCCCTTATATAATCTGGGCCCTGGCTAGCACTCATTGTCAGAAATAGACTATGCTGCATGGCTGGAGTTTATTATTGGTTATTATTGGAGAATGCGGTTGATGGATTTATCTGTGACTGTTGCTAGGTTTTGAGTGTGTGATAGTTCACTTTCCTCTCCTACTTTGTTTAACCCCATGCTCCACTCCCCAGTGTTTTTCTCTGTTACATTTGTGAGTATATTTGTATGTTTGATATTTTTCGCTACCCCTGTTCGTATTACGGTACACTACTACTTCCCTCTTCCCTGGGAGGAGGAAAGGTACAGACTAAGGGCAGATTCAGGAGATAAGGCAAGGTATATGGCCCCGGCCTTCACCATCAGAAATAATCTGGGTAACAGACTTAGCTAGGGTGCCCCTAGCGTTAATGACAGGGAGGGAGCCCCTGGTCCTGGGACACTCGACAACAGAGTCACGACAAGGAATGTGTCACCAGGTTTTTTTGCTACCCCATTGGAGAGCAGCATAATGTATGGACAAAGACCCTGACTCCAGCAATGTGTCACTTACTGAGCTGCTTGCTGTCATTTTGAGAAAATCCCTGTTATATCTGCTGCACATCTAGGAGTACACCGAATGCTGAGCCCTGTATAATCCGACCCACACCACTGATTGGCAGAATTCTGCCCATGTACAGTGTACACAGAAAGCATCCAATCTGTGGTGGGGGCAGGGATATATAGAGCTCATAAATATGGAGGACTACATGGCATGTGTGAGTGGCCCATGTGTGGCATGTGTCCTATGTGTGAGTGGCCCATGTGCGGCATGTGTCCTATGTGTGAGTGGCCCATGTGTGGCATGTGTCCTATGTGTGAGTGGCCCATGTGTGGCATGTGTCCTATGTGTGAGTGGCCCATGTGCGGCATGTGTCCTATGTGTGAGTGGCCCATGTATGGCATGTGTCATATGTGTGAGTGGCCCATGTGTGGCATGTGTCCTATGTGTGAGTGGCCCATGTGTGGCATGTGTCATATGTGTGAGTGGCCCATGTGTGGCATGTGTCATATGTGTGAGTGGCCCATGTGTGGCATGTGTCCTATGTGTGAGTGGCCCATGTGTGGCATGTGTCCTATGTGTGAGTGGCATGTGTCCTATGTGTGAGTGGCCCATGTGTGGCATGTGTCATATGTGTGAGTGGCCCATGTGTGGCATGTGTCATATGTGTGAGTGGCCCATGTGTGGCATGTGTCCTATGTGTGAGTGGCCCATGTGTGGCATGTGTCATATGTGTGAGTGGCCTATGTGTGGCATGTGTCCTATGTGTGAGTGGCCCATGTGTGGCATGTGTCCTATGTGTGAGTGGCCCATGTGTGGCATGTGTCCTATGTGTGAGTGGCCCATGTGTGGCATGTGTCATATGTGTGAGTGGCCCATGTGTGGCATGTGTCCTATGTGTGAGTGGCCCATGTGTGGCATGTGTCCTATGTGTGAGTGGCCCATGTGTGGCATGTGTCATATGTGTGAGTGGCCTATGTGTGGCATGTGTCCTATGTGTCAGTGGTCCATGTATGGCATGTGTCCTATGTGTGAGTGGCCCATGTGTGGCATGTGTCCTATGTGTGAGTGGCCCATGTGTGGCATGTGTCATATTTGTGAGTGGCCCATGTGTGGCATGTGTCATATTTGTGAGTGGCCTATGTGTGGCATGTGTCCTATGTGTGAGTGGCCCATGTGTGGCATGTGTCCTATGTGTGAGTGGCCCATGTGTGGCATGTGTCCTATGTGTGAGTGGCCCATGTGTGGCATGTGTCCTATGTGTGAGTGGCCTATGTGTGGCATGTGTCCTATGTGTCAGTGGTCCATGTATGGCATGTGTCCTATGTGTCAGTGACCCATGTGTAGCATGTGTCCTATGTGTCAGTGGCCCATGTGTGGCATGTGTCCTATGTGTCAGTGGCCCATGTGTGGCATGTGTCCTATGTGTCAGTGGCCCATGTATGGCATGTGTCCTATGTGTCAGTGGCCCATGTGTGGCATGTGTCCTATGTGTGAGTGGCCCATGTGTGGCATGTGTCCTATGTGTGAGTGGCCCATGTGTGGCATGTGTCATATGTGTGAGTGGCCTATGTGTGGCATGTGTCCTATGTGTCAGTGGTCCATGTGTGGCATGTGTCCTATGTGTCAGTGGTCCATGTGTGGCATGTGTCCTATGTGTGAGTGGCCCATGTGTGGCATGTGTCCTATGTGTGAGTGGCCCATGTGTGGCATGTGTCCTATGTGTGAGTGGCCTATGTGTGGCATGTGTCCTATGTGTCAGTGGTCCATGTATGGCATGTGTCCTATGTGTCAGTGACCCATGTGTAGCATGTGTCCTATGTGTCAGTGGCCCATGTGTGGCATGTGTCCTATGTGTCAGTGGCCCATGTGTGGCATGTGTCCTATGTGTCAGTGGCCCATGTATGGCATGTGTCCTATGTGTCAGTGGCCCATGTGTGGCATGTGTCCTATGTGTGAGTGGCCCATGTGTGGCATGTGTCCTATGTGTGAGTGGCCCATGTGTGGCATGTGTCATATGTGTGAGTGGCCTATGTGTGGCATGTGTCCTATGTGTCAGTGGTCCATGTGTGGCATGTGTCCTATGTGTCAGTGGCCTATGTGTGGCATGTGTCCTATGTGTGAGTGGCCCATGTGTGGCATGTGTCCTATGTGTGAGTGGCCCATGTGTGGCATGTGTCCTATGTGTGAGTGGCCCATGTGTGGCATGTGTCCTATGTGTGAGTGGCCTATGTGTGGCATGTGTCCTATGTGTCAGTGGTCCATGTATGGCATGTGTCCTATGTGTCAGTGACCCATGTGTAGCATGTGTCCTATGTGTCAGTGGCCCATGTGTGGCATGTGTCCTATGTGTCAGTGGCCCATGTGTGGCATGTGTCCTATGTGTCAGTGGCCCATGTATGGCATGTGTCCTATGTGTCAGTGGCCCATGTGTGGCATGTGTCCTATGTGTGAGTGGCCCATGTGTGGCATGTGTCCTATGTGTGAGTGGCCCATGTGTGGCATGTGTCATATGTGTGAGTGGCCTATGTGTGGCATGTGTCCTATGTGTCAGTGGTCCATGTGTGGCATGTGTCCTATGTGTCAGTGGCCCATGTGTGGCATGTGTCCTATGTGTCAGTGGCCCATGTGCAACAAGTCCTTCTGCGTTAAACATCTATCCCTTGTATCATAGAAGTCATATTGATGGATGAAAGCCTCACGGGGAGATCTGCTATTAACGTCATTAAATTAAGTTACTTTATTGATTTTCTTGGAAAATAAAAGAAAGCTTCTAAAACACCCATGTGTGGCATGTGTCATATGTGTGAGTGGCCCATGTGTGGCATGTGTCATATGTGTGAGTGGCCCATGTGTGGCATGTGTCCTATGTGTGAGTGGCCCATGTGTGGCATGTGTCCTATGTGTGAGTGGCATGTGTCCTATGTGTGAGTGGCCCATGTGTGGCATGTGTCATATGTGTGAGTGGCCCATGTGTGGCATGTGTCATATGTGTGAGTGGCCCATGTGTGGCATGTGTCCTATGTGTGAGTGGCCCATGTGTGGCATGTGTCATATGTGTGAGTGGCCTATGTGTGGCATGTGTCCTATGTGTGAGTGGCCCATGTGTGGCATGTGTCCTATGTGTGAGTGGCCCATGTGTGGCATGTGTCCTATGTGTGAGTGGCCCATGTGTGGCATGTGTCCTATGTGTGAGTGGCCCATGTGTGGCATGTGTCATATTTGTGAGTGGCCCATGTGTGGCATGTGTCATATTTGTGAGTGGCCTATGTGTGGCATGTGTCCTATGTGTGAGTGGCCCATGTGTGGCATGTGTCCTATGTGTGAGTGGCATGTGTCCTATGTGTGAGTGGCCCATGTGTGGCATGTGTCATATGTGTGAGTGGCCCATGTGTGGCATGTGTCATATGTGTGAGTGGCCCATGTGTGGCATGTGTCCTATGTGTGAGTGGCCCATGTGTGGCATGTGTCATATGTGTGAGTGGCCTATGTGTGGCATGTGTCCTATGTGTGAGTGGCCCATGTGTGGCATGTGTCCTATGTGTGAGTGGCCCATGTGTGGCATGTGTCCTATGTGTGAGTGGCCCATGTGTGGCATGTGTCCTATGTGTGAGTGGCCCATGTGTGGCATGTGTCATATTTGTGAGTGGCCCATGTGTGGCATGTGTCATATTTGTGAGTGGCCTATGTGTGGCATGTGTCCTATGTGTGAGTGGCCCATGTGTGGCATGTGTCATATGTGTGAGTGGCCCATGTGTGGCATGTGTCATATGTGTGAGTGGCCCATGTGTGGCATGTGTCCTATGTGTGAGTGGCCCATGTGTGGCATGTGTCATATGTGTGAGTGGCCTATGTGTGGCATGTGTCCTATGTGTCAGTGGTCCATGTATGGCATGTGTCCTATGTGTCAGTGACCCATGTGTAGCATGTGTCCTATGTGTCAGTGGCCCATGTGTGGCATGTGTCCTATGTGTCAGTGGCCCATGTGTGGCATGTGTCCTATGTGTCAGTGGCCCATGTATGGCATGTGTCCTATGTGTCAGTGGCCCATGTGTGGCATGTGTCCTATGTGTGAGTGGCCCATGTGTGGCATGTGTCCTATGTGTGAGTGGCCCATGTGTGGCATGTGTCATATGTGTGAGTGGCCTATGTGTGGCATGTGTCCTATGTGTCAGTGGTCCATGTGTGGCATGTGTCCTATGTGTCAGTGGCCCATGTGTGGCATGTGTCCTATGTGTCAGTGGCCCATGTGCAACAAGTCCTTCTGCGTTAAACATCTATCCCTTGTATCATAGAAGTCATATTGATGGATGAAAGCCTCACGGGGAGATCTGCTATTAACGTCATTAAATTAAGTTACTTTATTGATTTTCTTGGAAAATAAAAGAAAGCTTCTAAAACACCCATGTGTGGCATGTGTCATATGTGTGAGTGGCCCATGTGTGGCATGTGTCATATGTGTGAGTGGCCCATGTGTGGCATGTGTCCTATGTGTGAGTGGCATGTGTCCTATGTGTGAGTGGCCCATGTGTGGCATGTGTCATATGTGTGAGTGGCCCATGTGTGGCATGTGTCATATGTGTGAGTGGCCCATGTGTGGCATGTGTCCTATGTGTGAGTGGCCCATGTGTGGCATGTGTCATATGTGTGAGTGGCCTATGTGTGGCATGTGTCCTATGTGTGAGTGGCCCATGTGTGGCATGTGTCCTATGTGTGAGTGGCCCATGTGTGGCATGTGTCCTATGTGTGAGTGGCCCATGTGTGGCATGTGTCATATGTGTGAGTGGCCCATGTGTGGCATGTGTCCTATGTGTGAGTGGCCCATGTGTGGCATGTGTCCTATGTGTGAGTGGCCCATGTGTGGCATGTGTCATATGTGTGAGTGGCCTATGTGTGGCATGTGTCCTATGTGTCAGTGGTCCATGTATGGCATGTGTCCTATGTGTGAGTGGCCCATGTGTGGCATGTGTCCTATGTGTGAGTGGCCCATGTGTGGCATGTGTCATATTTGTGAGTGGCCCATGTGTGGCATGTGTCATATTTGTGAGTGGCCTATGTGTGGCATGTGTCCTATGTGTGAGTGGCCCATGTGTGGCATGTGTCCTATGTGTGAGTGGCCCATGTGTGGCATGTGTCCTATGTGTGAGTGGCCCATGTGTGGCATGTGTCCTATGTGTGAGTGGCCCATGTGTGGCATGTGTCCTATGTGTGAGTGGCCTATGTGTGGCATGTGTCCTATGTGTCAGTGGTCCATGTATGGCATGTGTCCTATGTGTCAGTGACCCATGTGTAGCATGTGTCCTATGTGTCAGTGGCCCATGTGTGGCATGTGTCCTATGTGTCAGTGGCCCATGTGTGGCATGTGTCCTATGTGTCAGTGGCCCATGTGTGGCATGTGTCCTATGTGTCAGTGGCCCATGTGTGGCATGTGTCCTATGTGTCAGTGGCCCATGTGTGGCATGTGTCCTATGTGTCAGTGGCCCATGTATGGCATGTGTCCTATGTGTCAGTGGCCCATGTGTGGCATGTGTCCTATGTGTCAGTGGCCCATGTGTGGCATGTGTCCTATGTGTCAGTGGCCCATGTGCAACAAGTCCTTCTGCGTTAAACATCTATCCCTTGTATCATAGAAGTCATATTGATGGATGAAAGCCTCACGGGGAGATCTGCTATTAACGTCATTAAATTAAGTTACTTTATTGATTTTCTTGGAAAATAAAAGAAAGCTTCTAAAACACACAGCTTTTAGGAAATATTCAAGGGGATAAGTCAGCATGAAACACAAAAGCCGCATACACATAATGAAGGCTAACAAGGCAGTAATTAAGAGATCCTTTTATCTGTCAATTAAATTATGAACGAGAGAGAAGACATGACAGTAATGTGAGCGTGGCACACAAGGTTGGCATGCATAAAATGTAATGAGCCAGTCCCAGTTCACTGTGCCATCCATGTGCACTCCCTCTTACACGTGCATTGTTTAATGTTTGCATAGTGACTGTAGTGCCCTATAACACTGAT